>NC_059218.1:41722193-41729693 GCF_020615455.1 Coregonus clupeaformis | reverse complement strand
AATTTGTCTGTCATAGTTGACGTGTACCTATGATGAAATACAGGCCTCTCTCATCTTTTTTAAGTGGGAGAACTTTGCACAATTGATGGCTGACTAAATACTTTTTTCCCCACTGTACCTATCATCACTATATATCTATACCTATCATCATCACTATATATCTATACCTATCATCACTATATATATATACCTATCATCATCACTATATATCTATACCTATCATCACTATATATCTATACCTATCATCATCACTATATATATATACCTATCATCATCACTATACAGTGGGGGAAAAAAGTATTTAGTCAGCCACCAATTGTGCAAGTTCTCCCACTTAAAAAGATGAGAGAGGCCTGTAATTTTCATCATAGGTACACGTCAACTATGACAGACAAATGGAGGAAAAAAAATCCAGAAAATCACATTGTAGGATTTTTTATGAATTTATTTGCAAAATATGGTGGAAAATAAGTATTTGGTCACCTACAAACAAGCATGATTTCTGGCTCTCACAGACCTGTAACTTCTTGTTTAAGAGTGTTCCTCTGTCCTCCACTCGTTACCTGTATTAATGGCACCTGTTTGAACTTGTTATCAGTATGAAAGACACCTGTCCACAACCTCAAACAGTCACACTCCAAACTTCACTATGGCCAAGACCAAAGAGCTGTCAAAGGACACCAGAAACAAAATTGTAGACCTGCACCCAGGCTAGGAAGACTGAATCTGCATAGGTAAGCAGCTTGGTTTGAAGAAATCAACTATGGGGGCAATTATTAGGAAATGGAAGACATACAAGACCACTGATAATCTCCCTCGATCTGGGGATCCACGCAAGATCTCACCCCGTGGGGGTCAAAATGATTACAAGAACGGTGAGCAAAAATCCCAGAACCACACGGGGGGACCTAGTGAATGACCTGCAGAGAGCTGGGACCAAAGTAACAAAGCCTACCATCAGTAACACACTACGCCGCCAGGGACTCAAATCCTGCAGTGGAAGACGTGTCCCCCTGCTTAAGCCAGTCCATGTCCAGGCCCGTCTGAAGTTTGCTAGAGTGCATTTGGATGATCCAGAAGAGGATTGGGAGAATATCATATGGTCAGATGAAACCAAAATATAACTTTTTGGTAAAAACTAAACTCGTCGTGTTTGGAGGACAAAGAATGCTGAGTTGCATCCAAAGAACACCATACCTACTGTGAAGCATGGAAACAACATGCTTTGGGGCTGTTTTTCTGCAAAGGGACCAGGACGACTGATCCGTGTAAAGGAAAGAATGAATGGGGCTATGTATCGTGAGATTTTGAGGAAAACCTCCTTCCATCAGCAAGGGCATTGAAGATGAAACATGGCTGGGTCTTTCAGCATGACAATGATCCCAAACACACCGCCCGGGCAACGAAGGAGTGGCTTCGTAAGAAGCATTTCAAGGTCCTGGAGTGGCCTAGCCAGTCTCCAGATCTCAACCCCATAGAAAATCTTTGGAGGGAGTTGAAAGTCTGTGTTGCCCAGCGACAGCCCCAAAACATCACTGCTCTAGAGGAGATATGCATGGAGGAATGGGCCAAAATACCAGCAACAGTGTGTGAAAACCTTGTGAAGACCTTACAGAGAACGTTTTGACCTGTGTCATTGCCAACAAAGGGTATATAACAAAGTATTGAGAAACTTTTGTTATTGACCAAATACTTATTTTCCACCATCATTTGCAAATAAATTCATTAAAAATCTTACAATGTGATTTTCAGATTTTTTTTTCTCATTTTGTCTGTCATAGTTGACGTGTACCTACGATGAAAATTACAGGCCTCTCTCATCTTTTTAAGTGGGAGAACTTGCACAATTGGTGGCTGACTAAATACTTTTTTTCCCCACTGTATATCTATACCTATCATCACTATATATCTATACCTATCATCATCACTATATATCGATACCCATCATCACTATATATCTATACCTATCATCATCACTATATATCTATACCTATCATCACTATATATCTATACCTATCATCATCACTATATATCTATACCTATCATCACTATATATCTATACCTATCATCATCACTATATATCTATACCTATCATCATCACTATATATCTATACCTATCATCACTATATATCTATACCTATCATCATCACTATATATCTATTCCTATCATCATCACTATATATCTATACCTATCATCATCAGTATATATCTACAGTATTTGGACCCCTTGACTTTTTCCATAATTTGTTACGTTACACCCTTATTCTAAAATTGATTAAATAGTTGTTTTCCCCTCATCAATCTACACACACTACCCCATAATGACAAAGAAAAAACAGGTTTTTAGAAATGTTTGCAAATGTATTACAAATAAAAAACAAAAAAATCAAATGTATATAAGTATTCAGACCCTTTACGCAGTACTTTGTTGAAGCACCTTTGGCAACGATTACAGCCTCGAGTCTTCTTGGGTATGAAGCTACAAGATTGGCACACCTGTATTTGGGGAGTTTCTCCCATTCTTTTTTTTTTAGGGGGTAGATCAGTTTTAATATTGCAGATAGATTGTAACTTCCATCAATGTAATTGTCTGCATCACTTCCAATACCCCATATGTGTTTTTTTTCTCGCAAATATATATATATATATATATATATATACAATTGAAGTCGGAAGTTTACATACACCTTAGCCAAATACATTTAAACTCAGTTTTTCACAATTCCTGACATTTAATCTGAGTAAAAATTCCTTGTCTTAGGTCAGTTAGGATCACCACTTTATTTTAAGAATGTGAAATGTCAGAATAATAGTAGAGAGAATTATTTATTTCAGCTTTTATTTCTTTCATCACATTCCCAGTGTGTCAGAAGTTTACATACACTCAATTAGTATTTGGTACCATTGCCTTTAAATTGTTTAACTTGGGTCAAACGTTTCGGGTAGCCTTCCACAAGCTTCCCACACTAAATTGGGTGAATTTTGGCCCATTTCTCCTGACAGAGCTGGTGTAACTGAGTCAGGTTTGTAGGCCTCCTTGCTCGCACACGCTTTTTCAGTTCTGCCCACACATTTTCTATAGGATTGAGGTCAGGGCTTTATGATGGCCACTCCAATACCTTGACTTTGTTGTCCTTAAGCCATTTTGCCACAACTTTGGAAGTATGCTTGGGGTCATTGTCAATTTGGAAGACCCATTTGCGACCAAGCTTTAACTTCCTGACTGATGTCTTGAGATATTGCATCAATAGATCCACATAATTTTCCTTCCTCATGCTGCCATCTATTTTGTGAAGTGCACCAGTCCCTCCTGCAGCAAAGCACCCCCACAGCATGATGCTGCCACCCCCATGCTTCACGGTTGGGATGGTGTTCCTCGGCTTGCAAGCTTCCCCCTTTTTCCTCCAAACATAACAATGGTCATTATGGCCAAACAGTTCTATTTTTGTTTCATCAGACCAGAAGACATTTCTCCAAAAAGTACGATCTTTGTCCCCATGTGCAGTTGCAGACCGTAGTCTGGTTTTTTAATGGCGGTTTTGGAGCAGTGGCTTCTTCCTTGCTGAGCGGCCTTTCAGGTTATGTCGATATAGGACTCGTTTTACTGTGGATATAGATACTTTTGTACCTGTTTCCTCCAGCATCTTCACAAGGGCTTTTGCTGTTGTTCTGGAATTGATTTGCACTTTTCACACCAAAGTAGGTTCATCTCCTTCCTGAGCGGTATGATGGCTGCGTGGTCCATGGTGTTTATATTTGCCTACTATTGTTTGTACAGATGGTACCTTCAGGCGTTTGGAAATTGCTCCCAAGGATGAACCAGACTTGTGGAGGTCTACACCTTTTTTTCTGAGGTCTTGGCTGATTTCTTTTGATTTTCCCATGATGTCAAGCAAAGAGGCACTGAGTTTGAAGGAAGGCCTTGAAATACATCCACAGGTACACCTCCAATTGACTCAAATGATGTCGATTAGCCTATCAGAAGCTTCTAAAGCCATGACATAATTTTCTGGAATTTTCCAAGCTGTTTAAAGGCACAGTCAACTTAGCGTATGTAAACTTCACCCCAGTCTGAGGTCCTGAGCGCTCTGGAGCAGATTTTCATCAAGGATTTCTCTGTACTTTGCTCCGATCATCTTTCCCTCAAACCTGACTAGTCTCCTAGTCCCTGCCGCTGAAAAACATCCCCACAGCATGATGCTGCCACCACCATGCTTCACCGTAGGGATGGTGCCAGGTTTCCTCCAGATGTGACGCTTGGCTTTCAGGCCAAAGAGTTCAATCTTGGTTTCATCAGACCAGAGAATCTTGTTTCTCATGGTCTGAGACTCCAAACGGGCTGTCATGTGCCTTTTACTGAGGTGTGGCTTCCGTCTGGCCACTCTATCATAAAGGCCTGATTGGTGGAGTGCTGCAGAGATGGTTGTCCTTCTGGAAGGTTCTCCCATCTCCACAGAGGAACTCTAGAGTTCTGTCAGACTGACCATCGTGTTCTTGGTCACCTCCCTGACCAAGGCCCTTTTCCCCCGATTGCTCAGTTTGGCCGGACGGCCAGCTCCAGGAAGAGTCTTGGTGGTTCCAAACTTCTTCCATTTAAGAATGATGGAGGCCATTGTGTTCTTGGGGACCTTCAATGCTGCAGGAATTTTTTGGTACACTTCCCCAGATCTGTGCCTCAACACAATCCTGTCGCAGAGCTCTACGGACAATTCTTTCGACCTCATGGCTTGGTTTTTGCTCTGACATGCACTGTCAACTGTGGGACTTTATATAGACAGATGTGTGCCTTTCCAAAATCATGTCCAATCAATTGAATTCACCACAGGTGGACTCCAATCAAGTTGTAGAAACATCAGCAATTTCTAAAAATCTACTATCAGTGTAAAGCCTGGTGGTCTCTCTCTATCAGTGTAAAGCCTGGTGGTCTCTCTCTATCAGTGTAAAGCCTGGTGGTCTCTCTCCATCAGTGTAAAGCCTGGTGGTCTCTCTATCAGTGTAAAGCCTGGTGGTCTCTCTCTATCAGTGTAAAGCCTGGTGGTCTCTCTCTATCAGTGTAAAGCCTGGTGGTCTCTCTCTATCAGTGTAAAGCCTGGTGGTCTCTCTCTCTCTATCAGTGTAAAGCCTGGTGGTCTCTCTCTATCAGTGTAAAGCCTGGTGGTCTCTCTCTATCAGTGTAAAGCCTGGTGGTCTCTCTCTCTCAGTGTAAAGCCTGGTGGTCTCTCTCTCTCTATCAGTGTAAAGCCTGGTGGTCTCTCTCGATCAGTGTAAAGCCTGGTGGTCTCTCTCTCTCTATCAGTGTAAAGTCTGATAGTCTTTCTATCTCAGTGTAAATCCTGGTGGTATCTCTCTGGTGGTCTGAGTGGGGTTAGGGTTAGCCTGGTTGTCTGAGTGGGGTTAGGGTTAGGGTTAGCCTGGTTGTCTGAGTGGGGTTAGGGTTAGGGTTAGCCTGGTGGTTTGGTTTTCTATGGCTTGTTTTAGAAATAGCGATATTTTGGAGATTATTTTATTTTCAAAAACACAAAAGTGAGAGGTTGTAATAAGAATAAAGGGGAAAAGGCCATTCTTGAACATGGGGTGAGACATTTTTACTAATCTGCTAGAGAATCAGTTCAGATTTAAGTATAGCTTTGTATGACTAAAGCCTTTAGTGAGAGGTCTAATGCTTTAATATTTAATAATTTCTGCCCTCCGAATTCATATTAATTATATAAATAGGCCCATTTCATTTTGTCTGGTTTGCCATTTCAAATAAAATGGAATATTTTTTGCTCATATAATTTTTAAAAAACAGGTCGCTAGGTGTAGGCAGGGAAATCAAATAGGTAAACTGGGACATGACTAAAGAGTTAATCAGGGTGATTTTCCACAAATAGACAGGGGTTTTCCTTTCCATGGTAGCAAGATCTTATCTATATTTGCTCACTTTCTATTCAAATGTGTTGTAGTGAGATCATTTCTTTTTTTCGGGATATGAATACTGAGTATGTCCACTTCACCATCAGACCATTTTATTGGTAAACTACACGGTAATGAAAAAAAATGTATTTTTTTGTGATCCAATACGTAATATAGTACACTTATCATAATTTGGTTGTAATCCAGAGAGGTTAGAAAAATAACAAGATCATCTATGAGGCTGTAGAGGGATCCACATTGTGGATTTAAAAGAAAACATGAATCATCAGCATACAATGATGCCTTTGTTTTTAAGCCCTGGATTTCTAGTCTGTTGATATTATTGTTGGATCTGATTTTAATAGCTAACATTTCGATGGCCATAATAAATAGATATGCCGATAGTGGACAACCTTGTTTTACTCCTCTTGACAGTTTAATACTTTCTGAGAAATAGCCATTATTTACTATTTTACACATAGGGTTACTATACATAACTTTAACTCATTGTATAAGAGAATCTCCTAAATTGAAATATTCTAGGCATTTCTATATAAATTCCAGTCGTACTTTATCAAAAGCCTTTTCATAGTCAGCTATGAATACCAGGCCTGGTTTCCCAGATGTTTCATAGTGTTCTATTGTTTCCAGTACTTATCTTATATTATCTCCAATGAATCGTCCATGTAATAAACCTGTCTGATTAGGAGGAATAATATCCGACAATACCTTTTTAATTATATTTGCTATGAATTTTGCAAACATCTTTGCATCACAACACTGAAGTGTAAGGAGCCTCCAATTTTTTAAATGGACTGGATCTTTATATTTACCACTTGGGTCCTGTTTCAGTAATAGTGAAATCAGACCTTCTGATCATCTTCAATTGTTATATTAGTGGTTAAAACATGCTAATAATGGTCCTCTGTGTACATCAAAAAAGGTTTGATATACCCCAATCAATCAAGTAATCAATTCATTTATAAAGCCCTTTTTACATCAGCAGATGTCACAAAGTGCTTATACAGAAACCCAGCCTAAAACCACAAACAGCAAGCAATGCAGATGTAGAAGCACAGTGGCTAGGGAAAACTCCCTAGAAAGGCAGAAACCTAGAGAGGAACCTAGAGAGGAACCAGGCTCTGAGGGGTGGCCAGTCCTCTTCTGGCTATGCCGGGTAGAGATTAAAAGAGTACATAGCCATTAAGGCAAGATTGTTCTTCAAGATGTTCAAATGTTCATAGATGACCAGCAGGGTCAAATAATATTCACAGTGTTTGTAGAAGGTGCAACAGGTCAGTACCTCAAGCGTAAATGTCTGTTGGCTTTTCATAGCCAAGCTTTCAGAGGTCGAGACAGCAGGTGCGGTAGAGAGAGAGAGAGAGAGTCGAAAACAGCAGGTCCGGGACAAGGTAGCATGTCCGGTGAACAGGTCAGGGCTCCATAGCCGCAGGCAGAACAGTTGAAACTGGAGCAGCAGCACGACCAGGTGGACTGGGGACAGCCAGGAGTCATCAGGCCAGGTAGTCCTGAGGCATGGTCCTAGGGCTCAGGTCCTCTGGGAGGGGAGGGAGAGAGGGAGAGAGGGAGAGAGGGAGAGAGGGA
>NC_059218.1:41714693-41719693 GCF_020615455.1 Coregonus clupeaformis | reverse complement strand
TCTCTCTCTCTCTCTCTCTCTCTCTCTCTCTCTCTCTCTCTCTCGCTCTCTCTCGCTCTCTCTTTCTTTCTCTCTCTCGCTCTCTCTCTCTCTTTCTATTTTTCTCTCCATCTCTCTCTCTTTCTCTCGCTCTCTCTCGCTCTCTCTCTCTCTTTTTCTGTCCATCTCTCTCTCTCTCTCTCTCTCTCTCTCTCTCTCTCTCTCTCTCTCTCTCTCCATCTCTCTCTCTTTTCTCTCCATCTTTCTCTCTCTCTCTCTCTCTCTCTCTCTCTATCTCTCTCTCTCTCTCTCTCTCTCTCTGTCTCTCTCTCTCTCTCTCTCTCTCTCTCTCTGTCTCTCTCTCTCTCTCTCTCTCTCTCTCTCTCTCTCTCTCTGTCTCTCTCTCTTTTTCTCTCCAATTCAATTCAATTAAATTGATATTGCTTTATTGGCATGACATAATAATGTACATATTGCCAAAGTGTACATTGGAGATTTACAATATTAACATAATTAAAATAATAATAATCAATATTGTCAATGGAACAACAGTAACAACAATAACCAAGGGTCAAAATAACCATTGAACAATAACAATATAGAGGACATGTGAAGGTTGGTTGGTCTGTCAGACACTGTTCCTCATCTTATGGCAGGCAGCAATGTAGTGCGCTGCCAACCCACAGCTCTCTGCGTCCTCCCCCAACAGGACGGGTAGCCTATTCTCATCAGAGAGGTCTTTGAAACCTTGAAAAACGGTTTCAAATTTGGGGAAATTACACTCCCATTGTTTTATATTTTTTACATTTTGTCTCATGTTCTTCTGTGGTACAGTGGTTGCACAGCCTTTCCTCTACAGGGAGCCAGGTTTTCCTGTGTCTACCCTTCTCAATGGCAAGGCTGTGCTCACTGAGCCTGTACTTTGTCAATATTTTTCTAAGGTTTTGATCAGTAACCCTGGTCAAATAGTTTGCCACGGCGTACTGTCGATTTAGGGACAGATAGCACTTCATTTTGCTTTGTGCTTGTGCTTGTGTTTCCCAATAAGCAATGTAGTTTTGTTTTGATTGTGTTGTAATTTGGTTTATTCTGATTGATTGGATGTTCTGGTCCTGAGGCTTCAGTGTGTTAGTAGAACAGGTTTGTGAACTCAGCCCCAGGACCAGCTGGATGAGGGGACTCTTTTCTTTGCTCAGCTCTTGGTATTGCAGGGCTTGGTAATGATATGAGAGGGGGGGTCACTGTATTTTAGTTTCCAAAACTTAATTGCTATTTTTTGAGTTTATATTATTAGTGGATATTGGCCTAATTCTTCCCTGCATGCATTGTTTATAGTTTTCCTCTGGACATGTAGGATGCAGGGTTTCAATGGGGTGTTTGTCCCATTGGGTGAAATCTTGTTTTGCAAGTGGACCCCACACCTCGCTGCCATAAAGTGCAATTGGTTCAATGACACATTCAATTAGTTTTAGCCAAATTTTAATAGGTATTTCAATTTGAATTTGTTTTTTAATGGCGTAGAATGCCCTGCGTGCTTTCTCTCTCAGTTCATTCACTGCATCATTAAGGTGTCCAGTTGAGCTTTTTTTTAAACCTAAGTAATTGTAGTGTGTGCAGTACTCTATATATTTTGTACCAATTGAGAACTTTGGTCTAATTCCCTGAGATCTGGATCTTTGGGGTTTACTGCCAGGGCCCAGTTCTGGCAGTACTGCTCTAGCAGGTCCAGGCTCTGCTGTAGGCCATGTGCTGTGGGTGACAGCAGGCACAGGTCATCTGAGAAAAGCAGGCATTTAACCTCTGAATTGTGGAGACTAACACCAGGGGCTGAGGATTTTTCTAGAATAGTGGCCAATTCGTTGATGTAAATATTGAAGAGTGCAGGGCTCAGATTGCAACCCTGGCGAAGGCCCCGCCCCTGATTAAAGAATTCTGTTATTTTCTTGCCAATGTTGATGCTGCACGTATTGCCAGTATACATTGATTTAATTATGTCATATGTTTTCCTCCAACACCACTTTCGATAACTTTGTAAAACAGTCCTGTATGCCAAATAGAATCAAATGCTTTTTGGAAGTCGATAAAGCAAGTCTACATTTTGGTATTATTTTGGTGGACATGTTTATCTATCAGGGTGTAAATATGATTTGTCGTGCAATGTTTTGGTATAAATCCAATTTGGCTTTTACTCAAGACATTGTGCTTATTAAGGAAGTTTAGAACTCTTACATTTATAATACTACAGAAAACCTTCCCCAGGTTACTGTTCAAACAAATGCCTCTGGAATTGTTAGGGTCAAATTTGTCTCCGTTCTTAAAGATTGGGGTTATGAGTCCTTGATTCCAGATGTCAGGGAAATAACCTACACTCAGGATCAAATTAAACCGTTTTAATATAGCCAATTGACATTTTGCACTAGTGAATTTGAGCATCTCATTTAGGATGCCATCAGGTCCGCATGCTTTTTTAAATTTGAGGGCCTGAAGTTTCTTATAGAGCTCCTTGGTCAGTAATTGGGGAGTCCAATGGATTTTGATTGTCCTTTATAGCTTTTTCTAATCCATTCAACTTCTCATGAATTTGGCATTGTTCTGTGTTTGTGTCAATTTGAACGGTGTTGTAGAGTGTTTTAAAATGGGTTGTCCACATGTCACCATTTTGTATCACTAATTCCTCTTGTTTTGATTCTTTTAGGTTTTCCAATTTTGCCAGAAGTTATTTGAGTTTATGGACTCCTCAATCAGTGTCAGTGCTTGCTGTTGTAATGTGCTTTTTTGATTCTGAGTGTACGTTTATAGAGTTTTAAAGTCTCACAGTAATTAAGGTGTAATTCACAATTTTTGTGTCTCTGTGGTTTTGGTTTGAGAAGTTTTTTCCTTATAATTTTACGATCTGCATCAAATCAGTTGTCATCTGTGGTCTTTTTTGGTTTGTTTTATATCAATTTCAGTTGTACTTCTTTTGCTGTTTGACTGAATAGTTGATATATATAGTATAGTTGATGTTTTTTACTGCTAGATTGATGCCTTCTTTACTGTGAGTGGATGTGCTATCCAGAAAGTTATCTTTGGATATTTTGGTTACTGGTTGCTTTCTGGTTTTCTTCTGTGCTGTTTTGGGCCCATCTGAATGAATTTCTGATGTTGTACAGCTTACTGGGCTGTGAATGAAATGAGGATGTATCATTAAAGATAGACACAAAGTCAAAGTCTCTCCTCTCTCTCTTGCTCTGTTTCTCTCTCTTTTTTTTCTCTCCATCTCTCTCTCTCTCTCTCTCTCTCTCTCTCTCTCTCTCTCTCTCTCTCTCTCTCTCTCTCTCTCTCTCTCTCTCTCTCTCTCTCTCTCTCCCCCCATCTCCTCTCCTCCTCTCCCTCTCTCCTCTCCTCCTCTCTCCATTCTGTGTTTCCAGTCTCCGTTACAGTTACTTTAATCCCTGTAGGCTCCCCGTTTCCCCGTGGTATAGTAGATGGTCTGATTAGTATTTAGTTTCCATAACAACGAGTCAGTTGATCACAATATATCAGGAGTATCAGAAACTGTCTAGACATAAAAATAGTTTGACGTCAGATTTTGCAGTAAAAAAAATGTCTAATTCCATCTCTGCCCCTTTCTTTCCCTCTACACCCCCATTTTACCCCTCCATACTCCTCCCTGCCTTTTTACCTTTCCTGCCCCCCTCCTCTCCCTAAATAATCCACTACCTTTCCTCCTCTCCCTGCCTTCTCCTCTCCCTGTTTCCTCCTCTCCCTGCCTTCTCCTCTCCCTGTATCCTCCTCTCCCTGTCTCCTCCTCTCCCTGTCCCCTCCTCTCCCTGTCCCCTCCTCTCTCTGTCTCCTCCTCTCCCTGTCTCCTCCTCTCCCTGTCTCCTCCTCTCTCTGTCTCCTCCTCTCCCTGTCTCCTCCTCTCCCTGTCTCCTCCTCTCCCTGTCTCCTCCTCTCCCTGTCTCCTCCTCTCCCTGTCTCCTCCTCTCCCTGTCCCCTCCTCTCCCTGTCCCCTCCTCTCCCTGTCTCCTCCTCTCCCTGTCTCCTCCTCTCCCTGTCTCCTCCTCTCCCTGTCCCCTCCTCTCCCTGTCCCCTCCTCTCCCTGTCTCCTCCTCTCCCTGTCCCCTCCTCTCCCTGTCCCCTCCTCTCTCTGTCTCCTCCTCTCCCTGCCTTCTCCTCTCCCTGTTTCCTCCTCTCCCTGTCTCCCCCTCTCCCTGTCCCCTCCTCTCCCTGTCCCCTCCTCTCCCTGCCGTCTCCTCTCCCTGTTTCCTCCTCTCCCTGTCTCCTCCTCTCCCTGTCTCCTCCTCTCCCTGTCTCCTCCTCTCCCTGTCCCCTCCTCTCCCTGTCCCCTCCTCTCCCTGTCCCCTCCTCTCCCTGTCCCCTCCTCTCCCTGTCCCCTCCTCTCCCTGTCCCCTCCTCTCCCTGTCTCCTCCTCTCCCTGTCCCCTCCTCTCCCGGTCTCCTCCTCTCCCTGTCCCCTCCTCTCCCTGTCCCCTCCTCGCCCTGTCCCCTCTGAACCAGAAGGAAGCAGCCAATGTTTCAGCTCAGTGGAAATATGCCTGCTGCCTAATTTGTCAGTGGTGAAAGATCTGGAGCATGTAAAGGTCTGATGCCAACACAGAGTACTGTAGCGCAGAGTTCAATACAGTGAATACAGCCCTATGGATACACAGAGTTCAACACACTGAATACAGCCCTATGGATACACAGAGTTCAACACAGTGAATACAGAGTACTGTAGCACAGAGTTCAACACAGTGAATACAGAGTACTGTAGCACAGAGTTCAACACAGTGAATACAGCCCTATGGATACACAGAGTTCAACACAGTGAATACAGCCCTATGGATACACAGAGTTCAACACAGTGAATACAGCCCTATGGATACACAGAGTTCAACACACTGAATACAGCCCTATGGATACACAGAGTTCAACACAGTGAATACAGAGTACTGTAGCACAGAGTTCAACACAGTGAATACAGAGTACTGTAGCACAGAGTTCAACACAGTGAAAACAGCCCTATGGATACACAGA
>NC_059218.1:41549693-41712193 GCF_020615455.1 Coregonus clupeaformis | reverse complement strand
CTATAGACCACACTATATACTATAGACCACACTGTAGACTATAGACCACACTATAGACTATAGACCACACTATATACTATAGACCACACTATATACTATAGACCACACTGTAGACTATAGACCACACTATATACTATAGACCACACTATAGACTTTAGACCACACTATAGACTATAGACCACACTATAGACTGTAGACTATAGACCACACTATATACTATAGACTATAGACCACACTATATACTATAGACCACACTGTAGACTATAGACCACACTATAGACTATAGACCACACTATAGACTATAGACCACACTATAGACTATAGACCACACTATATACTATAGACTATAGACCACACTATAGACTATAGACTATAGACCACACTGTAGACTATAGACCACACTATAGACTATAGACCACACTATATACTATAGACTATAGACCACACTATAGACTATAGACTATAGACCACACTGTAGACTATAGACCACACTGTAGACTATAGACCACACTATAGACTATAGACCACACTATAGACTATAGACCACACTATAGACTATAGACCACACTATAGACTATAGACCACACTATATACTATAGACTATAGACCACACTATAGACTATAGACCACACTATAGACTATAGACTATAGACCACACTATAGACTATAGACCACACTATAGACTATAGACTATAGACCACACTATAGACTATAGACCACACTATAGACTATAGACCACACTGTAGACTATAGACCACACTATAGACTATAGACCACACTATAGACTATAGACCACACTATAGACTATAGACCACACTATAGACTATAGACTATAGACCACACTATAGACTATAGACCACACTATAGACTATAGACCACACTATATACTATAGACTATAGACCACACTATAGACTATAGACCACACTATAGACTATAGACCACACTATAGACTATAGACCACACTATAGACTATAGACTATAGACCACACTATATACTATAGACCACACTATAGACTATAGACCACACTATATACTATAGACCACACTATATACTATAGACCACACTATAGACTATAGACTATAGACCACACTATATACTATAGACCACACTATAGACTATAGACCACACTATAGACTATAGACTATAGACCACACTATATACTATAGACCACACTATAGACTATAGACCACACTATAGACTATAGACCACACTATAGACTATAGACCACACTATAGACTATAGACCACACTGTAGACTATAGACCACACTATAGACTATAGACCACACTATAGACTATAGACCACACTATAGACTATAGACTATAGACCACACTATAGACTATAGACCACACTATAGACTATAGACCACACTGTAGACTATAGACCACACTATAGACTATAGACCACACTATAGACTATAGACCACACTATAGACTATAGACTATAGACCACACTATAGACTATAGACCACACTATAGACTATAGACCACACTATAGACTATAGACTATAGACCACACTATAGACTATAGACCACACTATAGACTATAGACCACACTATAGACTATATACTATAGACCACACTGTAGACTATAGACTATAGACCACACTATAGACTATAGACCACACTGTAGACTATAGACCACACTATAGACTATAGACCACACTGTAGACTATAGACCACACTGTAGACTATAGACCACACTATAGACTATAGACCACACTATAGACTATAGACCACACTATAGACTATAGACCACACTGTAGACTATAGACCACACTATAGACTATAGACCACACTATAGACTATAGACCACACTATAGACTATAGACCACACTGTAGACTATAGACCACACTGTAGACTATATACTATAGACCACACTGTAGACTATATACTATAGACCACACTATAGACTATAGACCACACTGTAGACTATAGACCACACTATAGACTATAGACCACACTATAGACTATAGACCACACTATAGACTATAGACCACACTATAGACTATAGACCACACTATAGACTATAGACCACACTATAGACTATAGACCACACTATAGACTATAGACCACACTGTAGACTATAGACCACACTATATACTATATACTATAGACCACACTATAGACTATAGACCACACTATAGACTATAGACCACACTGTAGACTATAGACCACACTGTAGACTATATACTATAGACCACACTGTAGACTATATACTATAGACCACACTATAGACTATAGACCACACTGTAGACTATAGACCACACTATATACTATAGACCACACTGTAGACTATAGACCACACTATATACTATAGACCACACTATATACTATAGACTATAGACCACACTATATACTATATACTATAGACCACACTATAGACTATAGACCACACTGTAGACTATAGACCACACTATATACTATAGACCACACTATATACTATATACTATAGACCACACTATAGACTATAGACCACACTGTAGACTATAGACCACACTATAGACTATAGACCACACTGTAGACTATAGACCACACTATAGACTATAGACCACACTGTAGACTATAGACCACACTATATACTATAGACTATAGACCACACTATAGACGGTAGACTATTTTTATTTATTTATTTATTTTACCTTTATTTAACTAGGCAAGTCAGTTAAGAACAAATTCTTATTTACAATGACGGCCTACACCGACCAAACCCGGACGACGCTGGGCCAATTGTGCGCCGCCCTATGGGACTCCCAATCACGGCCGGTTGTGAAGTTAAGATGTTTCACTTTTGGATAGAGTGCAATGGTGTGTGTGTGTGTTTGTGTGTGTTTGTCGTGTGAGTGTGTGTGTGTTTGTGTGTGTGCTTGTTGTGTGAGTGTGTGTGTGTGTGTGTGTGTGTGTGTGTGTGTATAGGATCCTAAATCTGACCAGTCGTGTTTGAGGTCAGCTCGGCTTCCGTAGGATCCTAAATCTGACCAGTCGTGTTTGAGGTCAGCTCGGCTTCCGTAGGATCCTAAATCTGACCAGTCGTGTTTGAGGTCAGGGGTCACAGCTCAGAGGCCACACTGAGACTGGTGGAATGTTGTAGCTGATGGGTAAGACAGGGATCGTGACGGTCACACACACACACACACACACACACACACACACACACACACACACACACACACACACACACACACACACACACACACACACACACACACACACACACACCCTGTCAAATGATCCTTCTCCTCTCCTGTCTGTTTGTAATCTGGTCATGTTCTTCAGTTTAACGTTGTGCTACTCACTGAGACCATATCAGTTATAAACTCACTGAGACCATATCAGTTATAAACTCACTGAGACCATATCAGTCATAAACTCACTGAGACCATATCAGTTATAAACTCACTGAGACCATATCAGTTATAAACTCACTGAGACCATATCAGTTATAAACTCACTGAGACCATATCAGTCATAAACTCACTGAGACCAAATCAGTTATAAACTCACTGAGAACATATCAGTTATAAACTCACTGAGACCATATCAGTTATAAACTCACTGAGACCATATCAGTTATAAACTCACTGAGACCATATCAGTTATAAACTCACTGAGACCATATCAGTTCTAAACTCACTGAGACCATATCAGTTATAAACTCACTGAGACCATATCAGTTATAAACTCACTGAGACCATATCAGTCATAAACTCACTGAGACCATATCAGTTATAAACTCACTGAGACCATATCAGTCATAAACTCACTGAGACCATATCAGTTATAAACTCACTGAGACCATATCAGTTATAAACTCACTGAGACCATATCAGTTATAAACTCACTGAGACCATATCAGTTATAAACTCACTGAGACCATATCAGTTATAAACTCACTGAGACCATATCAGTTATAAACTCACTGAGACCATATCAGTTATAAACTCACTGAGACCATATCAGTTATAAACTCACTGAGACCATATCAGTTATAAACTCACTGAGACCATATCAGTCATAAACTCACTGAGACCATATCAGTTATAAACTCACTGAGACCATATCAGTCATAAACTCACTGAGACCATATCAGTCATAAACTCACTGAGACCATATCAGTTATAAACTCACTGAGACCATATCAGTTATAAACTCTCTGAGACCATATCAGTTATAAACTCACTGAGACCATATCAGTTATAAACTCACTGAGACCATATCAGTTATAAACTCACTGAGACCATATCAGTTATAAACTCACTGAGACCATATCAGTTATAAACTCACTGAGACCATATCAGTCATAAACTCACTGAGACCATATCAGTCATAAACTCACTGAGACCATATCAGTTATAAACTCACTGAGACCATATCAGTTATAAACTCACTGAGACCATATCAGTTATAAACTCACTGAGACCATATCAGTTATAAACTCACTGAGACCATATCAGTTATAAACTCACTGAGACCATATCAGTTATAAACTCACTGAGACCATATCAGTTATAAACTCACTGAGACCATATCAGTTATAAACTCACTGAGACCATATCAGTTATAAACTCACTGAGACCATATCAGTTATAAACTCACTGAGACCATATCAGTTATAAACTCACTGAGACCATATCAGTTATAAACTCACTGAGACCATATCAGTTATAAACTCACTGAGACCATATCAGTCATAAACTCACTGAGACCATATCAGTTATAAACTCACTGAGACCATATCAGTCATAAACTCACTGAGACCATATCAGTTATAAACTCACTGAGACCATATCAGTTATAAACTCACTGAGACCATATCAGTTATAAACTCACTGAGACCATATCAGTTATAAACTCACTGAGACCATATCAGTTATAAACTCACTGAGACCATATCAGTTATAAACTCACTGAGACCATATCAGTTATAAACTCACTGAGACCATATCAGTTATAAACTCACTGAGACCATATCAGTCATAAACTCACTGAGACCATATCAGTCATAAACTCACTGAGACCATATCAGTTATAAACTCACTGAGACCATATCAGTCATAAACTCACTGAGACCATATCAGTCATAAACTCACTGAGACCATATCAGTTATAAACTCACTGAGACCATACCAGTTATAAACTCTCTGAGACCATATCAGTTATAAATTCACTGAGACCATATCAGTTATAAACTCACTGAGACCATATCAGTTATAAACTCACTGAGACCATATCAGTTATAAACTCACTGAGACCATATCAGTTATAAACTCACTGAGACCATATCAGTTATAAACTCACTGAGACCATATCAGTCATAAACTCACTGAGACCATATCAGTCATAAACTCACTGAGACCATATCAGTTATAAACTCACTGAGACCATATCAGTTATAAACTCACTGAGACCATATCAGTTATAAACTCACTGAGACCATATCAGTTATAAACTCACTGAGACCATATCAGTTATAAACTCACTGAGACCATATCAGTCATAAACTCACTGAGACCATATCAGTCATAAAGCGGCAGGTAGCTTAGTGGTTAAGAGCATAGTGCCAGTAACTGAAAGGTTGCTGGTTCTAATCCCCGAGCTGACTAGGTGAAAAAAAATCTGTCGATGTGCCCTTGAGCAAGGCACTTAACCCTAATTGCTCCTGTAAGTCGCTCTGGATAAGAGCGTCTGCTAAATGACTAAAAAAATAAAAATAAAAAATAAAAATAAACTCACTGAGACCATATCAGTTATAAACTCACTGAGACCATATCAGTTATAAACTCACTGAGACCATATCAGTCATAAACTCACTGAGACCATATCAGTTATAAACTCAATGAGACCGTATCAGTTATAAACTCACTGAGACCAAATCAGTCATAAACTCACTGAGACCAAATCAGTCATAAACTCACTGAGACCATATCAGTCATAAACTCACTGAGACCATATCAGTTATAAACTCACTGAGACCATATCAGTTATAAACTCACTGAGACCATATCAGTTATAAACTCACTGAGACCATATCAGTCATAAACTCACTGAGACCAAATCAGTCATAAACTCACTGAGACCAAATCAGTCATAAACTCACTGAGACCATATCAGTCATAAACTCACTGAGACCATATCAGTTATAAACTCACTGAGACCATATCAGTCATAAACTCACTGAGACCATATCAGTTATAAACTCACTGAGACCATATCAGTTATAAACTCACTGAGACCATATCAGTCATAAACTCACTGAGACCATATCAGTCATAAACTCACTTTGACTCCACCTTTACCCTCTAGACACCTCGAAATGCTGTGTGTGTGTGTGTGTGTGTGTGTGTGTGTGTGTTTGTGTGTAGGTGGAGGCTTGAAAAGGTAATCTCTCCAATGTCAACAGGCGGTAAGAGAGGCCTGAGACTAGTGTTAATGTAATGGCTATGTAAACACTGCTAGGTGTGTGTTTTAATGTTCAGTGAATGCTGCGTGCGTGTGTGCCAGCCGAGTACAAGGATTACTGGGAATTCCTCTGACATCTAACAATCTTTCTGGAAACCATTACCTGAAACTACCTCACAATCAAATACCTCTCTCTCTCTCTCGCTCTCTCGCTCTCTCTCTCTCTCTCTCTCTCTCTCTCTCTCTCTCTCTCTCTCTCTCTCTCTCTCTCTCTCTCTCTCTCTCTCTCTCTCTCTCTCTCTCTCTCTCTCTCTCTCTCTCTCTCTCTCTCTCTCTCTCTCTCTCTCTCTCTCTCTCTCTCTCTCTCTCTCCCTCCCTTTATGATCTACCTTGCCAAACTGATAATAGCTGATCTAAGCCGTAAATGAACCCTACCATTACGCTATGGCAATTTTCTCCTCTTTCAAAGCAGAACTGTTTTACTTATTTGTCTAGAAGTGACTGAGGTATATTGGCTGGGTATACAGTGGCTTGCGAAAGTATTCACCCCCCTTCGCATTTTTCCTATTTTGTTGCCTTACAACTTGGAATTAAAATAGATTTTTGGGGAGTTTGTATAATTTGATTTACACAACATGCCTACCACTTTGAAGATGAAAAATATCTTTTTTGTGAAACAAACAAGAAATAAGACAAAAAAACTGAAAACTTGAGCGTGCATAACTATTCACCCCCCAAAGTCAATACTTTGTAGAGCCACCTTTTGCAGCAATTACAGCTGCAAGTCTCTTGGGGTATGTCTCTCTAAGCTTGGCACATCTAGCCACTGGGATTTTTGCCCATTCTTCAAGGCAAAACTGCTCCAGCTCCTTCAAGTTAAATGTGTTCCGCTGGTGTACAGCAATCTTTAAGTCATACCACAGATTCTCAATTAGATTGAGGTCTGGGCTTTGACTAGGCCATTCCAAGACATGTAAATGTTTGCCCTTAAACCACTCAAGTGTTGCTTTAGGAGTATGCTTAGGGTCATTGTCCTGCTGGAAGGTGAACCTCCATCCCAGTCGCAAATCTCTGGAAGACTGAAACAGGTTTCCCTCAAGAATTTCCCTGTATTTAGCGCCATCAATCATTCCTTCAATTCTGACCAGTTTCCCAGTCCCTGCCGATTAACAACATCCCCACAGCATGATGCTGCCACCACCATGCTTCACTGTGGAGATGATGTTCTCGGGGTGATGAGAGGTGTTAGGTTTGCGCCAGACATAGCATTTTCCTTGATGGCCAAAAAGCTCAATTTTAGTCTCATCTGACCAGAGTACCTTCTTCCATATGTTTGGGGAGTCTCCCATATGCCTTTTGGCGAACACCAAACATGTTTGCTTATTTTTTTCTGTAAGCAATGGCTTTTTTCTGGCCACTCTTCCGTAAAGCCCAGCTCTGTGGAGTGTACGGCTTAAAGTGGTCCTATGGACAGATACTCCAATCTCCGCTGTGGAGCTTTGCAGCTCCTTCAGGGTTATCTTTGGTCTCTTTGTTGCCTCTCTGATTAATGCCTTCCTTGCCTTGTCCATGAGTTTTGGTGGGCGGCCCTCTCTTGGCATGTTTGTTGTGGTGCCATATTCTTTCAGTTTTTTAATAATGGATTTAATGGTGCTCCGTGGGATGTTCAAAGTTTCAAATATTTTTTTATAACCCAACCCTGATCTGTACTTCTCCACAACTTTGTCCCTGACCTGTTTGGAGAGCTCCTTGGTCTTCATGGTGCTGCTTGCTTTGTGGTGCCCCTTGCTTAGTGGTGTTGCAGACTCTGGGGCCTTTCAGAACAGGTGTATATATACTGAGATCAAGTGACAGATCATGCGACAGATTGCACACAGGTGGACTTTATTTAACTAATTATGTGACTTCTGAAGGTAATTGGTTGCACCAGATGTTATTTAGGGGCTTCATAGCAAAGGGGGTGAATACATATGCACGCACCACCTTTCCGTTATTTATTTATTAGAATTTTATGAAACAAGTTATTTTCTTCACTACACCAATTTGGACTGTTTTGTGTCTGTCCATTACATGAAATCCAAATAAAAATCAATTTAAATTATAGGTTGTAATGCAACAAAATAGGATAAACGCCAAGGGGTATGAATACTTTTGCAAGGCACTGTAGGAGTAACTCCCTGTGTCTGAGGTATGTTGGCTGGGTATAGGAGTAACTCCCTGTGTCCTGAGGTATGTTGGCTGGGTATAGGAGTAACTCCCTGTGTCTGAGGTATGTTGGCTGGGTATAGGAGTAACTCCCTGTGTCTGAGGTATGTTGGCTGGGTATAGGAGTAACTCCCTGTGTCTGATGTATGTTGGCTGGGTATAGGAGTAACTCCCTGTGTCCTGAGGTATTTTGGCTGGGTATAGGAGTAACTCCCTGTGTCTGAGGTATGTTGGCTGGGTATAGGAGTAACTCCCTGTGTCTGAGGTATGTTGGCTGGGTATAGGAGTAACTCCCTGTGTCCTGAGGTATGTTGGCTGGGTATAGGAGTAACTCCCTGTGTCCTGAGGTATGTTGGCTGGGTATAGGAGTAACTCCCTGTGTCTGAGGTATGTTGGCTGGGTATAGGAGTAACTCCCTGTGTCCTGAGGTATGTTGGCTGGGTATAGGAGTAACTCCCTGTGTCTGAGGTATGTTGGCTGGGTATAGGAGTAACTCCCTGTGTCCTGAGGTATGTTGGCTGGGTATAGGAGTAACTCCCTGTGTCTGAGGTATGTTGGCTGGGTATAGGAGTAACTCCCTGTGTCTGAGGTATGTTGGCTGGGTATAGGAGTAACTCCCTGTGTCCTGAGGTATGTTGGCTGGGTATAGGAGTAACTCCCTGTGTCCTGAGGTATGTTGGCTGGGTATAGGAGTAACTCCCTGTGTCCTGAGGTATGTTGGCCAGGTATAGGAGTAACTCCCTGTGTGTGAGATATGGAGGAATTCATCTGATTCTGAAACAGCGAACAGAGTTCTACTGTTAGTCTTCTCTCCTGGAATGGTATAGCAGGTTCTGTCATTCTTAATCAATAGGGGTTGGGTTAAATGCAGAAGACACATTTCAGTTGAATTCATTCCGTTGTACAGCTGACCAGTATCCCCTTTACCTTTCCCTTTAATACACACGATGAGGTTGAAAATGTAAATAGTTTTAACCAACACTGTTAGTGTAGATACAAAGCGACATTAGAAAACGTTTATTTCTATCTTGTACAGTAACAACGGACCAGTCCTCTGTCTTTCCCACGGAGAGAAAGAACATCAAGCCTTGTTTTCTACATGTTCAATATTTATATTGTTCCTTTGGACAATAAAGACACAATCATTTTTTTGCATGGCCTTCTGACGCTGCTATCTAAGCTGTGAACGTGTGTGTGTATGTGTGTGTGTGTGTGTGTGTGTGTGTGTGTGTGTCTGTGTGTTCCTAGCTTTTCATCACCATGGTAACAGACATTGCGCTACCTGAATCACAAGGGTCTGTGTGTGTTCTCTCTGCAGTCTCCATGTTGAATTTCATGTTTAATGTAACACCATTTTTTACATTGTTAGATTTCACACCTCAATGCTTTATTAAGCCATTAGTTGAAACACACACACACACACACACACACACACACACACACACACACATCCTTCCAGGCTGCTGTTTGATTAGGCTAACCAACAGTAATGTTCCAGAAGTGATCATTTAATCTCTATACCTCTGTCTCAAAGGATCATTTAATGTCTATACCTCTGTCTCAAAGGATCATTTAATCTCTATACCTCTGTCTCAAAGGATCATTTAATCTCTTTACCTCTGTCTCAAAGGTTCATTTAATCTCTATACCTCTGTCTCAAAGGATCATTTAATCTCTATACCTCTGTCTCAAAGGATCATTTAATCTCTATACCTCTGTCTCAAAGAATCATTTAATCTCTATACCTCTGTCTCAAAGGATCATTTAATGTCTATACCTCTGTCTCAAAGGATCATTTAATGTCTATACCTCTGTCTCAAAGGATCATTTAATCTCTATACCTCTGTCTCAAAGGATCATTTAATCTCTATACCTCTGTCTCAAAGGATCATGTAATCTCTATACCTGTGTCTCAAAGGATCATGTATCTCTATACCTCTGTCTCAAAGGATCATGTATCTCTATACCTGTGTCTCAAAGTCTTTCTCAACCCTTTAATTATTTATTATTGTACTGAGCCCAGGACATGGCTGAGATTGGTTCTTTATTATTGTACTGAGCCCAGGACATGGCTGAGATTGGTTATGTATTATTGTACTGAGCCCAGGACATGGCTGAGATTGGTTATGTATTATTGTACTGAGCCCAGGACATGGCTGAGATTGGTTCTTTATTATTGTATGACTTGACCATGATAATTGACCATCCAATGATAATTGACCACCTCAACTTGCTCAATGGTCACACCCTTTTCACACAACTCCAGCTGAGGTTTAGGTCTTAGAGAATGTTTTGAACCAAATTTGATTTGAGATGTATTTAAGATCAGTTTATTGTTAATCAAGCATTATGATATTTACTGTAACTCCTTATTTAGAGTTTCAGTGAGCTCACTGGCTTTGGGTGCTGACATGTAGAGTGTGGAATCATCCGGATACATAGTCATTTTAGCTTTGTGTAAGACCAGTGACAAATCATTTGTAAAAATAGAGAAGCGTAACGGCCCAAGGCAACTGCCCTGAGGGACACCACACTGTACATATCTGATGTTAGAGAAGCTTCCAATAAAGAACACTCTCTGGGTTCTATTGGAGAAATAACTCTCCAACCATGTGATGGCAGGTGATGTAAAGCCATAGCAACAATTTATGATCAATAACATCAAAGGCAGCACTGAAATCTAACAATACAGCTCCAACTATCATCATTGTTATCAATTTATTTTAACCAATCATCTGTCATCTGAGCCAGTGCAGTACAAGTTGAGTGCCCTTCTCTATATGCGTGCTCAAAGTCAGTAGTTAACTTGTTCTCTAAAAAATAGCATTGTATTTGGTCAAACACAATTCTCTCCATCAGTTTACAAAGAACAGGCAGCAAACTGATTGGGCGGCTGTTAGATCCAGCAAAGGGTGCTTTACTATTTTTAGACAGTGGCAGTGGAATTACTTTAGCTTCCTTCCACGCCTGTGGACACACACACTCCTTTAGGCTTTGGTTAAAGATATAGCAATACAGTATGGCAATACAGTCTGCTACCATTCTCAATAGTTTCCCATCAGGGTTGTCTATACCTGGTAGCTTTGTTATTGATGGAAAACAATCGTTTTTCCACTTCTCCCACACTAACTTGGCCAAATTCAAAACAGAAATCCTTCTAATTCATTATTAGATCTTTTATACCAAAATATGATGGTTCACTGTTCAATGTTGTCATTTCACTTCTGAGTTTTTCCACTTTACCAGTGAAATAGTCATTGAAATGATTGGCAATATTGAAAGGTTTTGTTATAAAACTTCATCAACTTCAATGAACGATGGAGATTAATTGGGTTTTCCGTGTTCAGCATGCGTCGCGCTCTGATGACGTCACTCGTGATCACATGCGATCTTATGTGAAGTTAATTTGATAACATCTGACAACATGCCATGAAACTACACACGTGACAACATATTAACGTTTTTCACGTGAAAGTGCAAATTAGATTTTCACATGTGAAAGGTTTTTCACATGTGAAAATGCAATTCCACATGTGAGAGTTAGATTTTCTCATTCCAGGGACATTCCGGGGACATCCTAACGACGTATTTTTGTGAATCGTTCCAAAACCATGATTTTACATGTGAAAGGTTATGTGATCACGTGGAAATCCACATGTGAAACTTCATGTAAAATTTCATCAATCAAATTTAAATGAAATGTATTTATAAAGCCCTTTTTACATCAGCTTATGTCAAAAATTGCTTATACAGAAACCCAGCCTAAAACCCCAAACAGCAAGCAATGCAGATGTAGAAGCACGGTGGCTAGGAAAAACTCAGTAGGTAGGCAGGAACCAAGGAAGAAACCTAGAAAGGAACCAGGCTCTGAGGGGTGGCCAGTCCACTTCTGACTGTGCCGGGTGGAGATTATAAGAGTACATGGCCATTAAGGCCAGATTGTTCTTCAAGATGTTCCAACGTTCATAGATGACCAGCAGGTTCAAAGGATAATCACAGTGGTTGTAGAGGGTCAGCACCTCGGGACTAAATGTCAGTTGGCTTTTCATAGCCGAGCATTCAGAGGTCGAGACAGCAGGTGCGCTAGAGAGAGAGCGAGAGGGAGAGAGAGAGGGTCGAAACAGCAGGTCCGGGACAAGGTAGCACGTCTGGTGAACAGGTCAGGGTTCCATAGCCGCAGGCAGAACAGCAGAAACTGGATCAGCTGCACGACCAGGTGGACTGGGGATGGGGACAGCCAGGAGTCATCAGGCCAGGTAGTCCTGAGGCATGGTCCTAGGGCTCAGGTCCTCCGGGAGGGGAGAGAGAGAGATGGGAGAATTAGAGGGAGCATACTTAAGATCACACAGGACACCAGATAAGACAGGAGAATTACAACAGATAGGACAGACTGACCCTAGCCCCCCTGGCTCATAGACTGGAGGCTGAGACAGGAGGGGTCGTGGGACACTGTGGCCAAATCCGACGATACCCTCGGACAGGGCCAACCAGGCAGGATATAACCCTGTCAAAACCACCAAGTGTTCCAAAACCACATGGTTTTCACATGATTTCACATGTAAAAGGTTATGTGATCACTTGTGAAAATCCACGAGAAACTTTATGTGAAATATCATCACTTGAAGTAAAGGTTGTCTGCCTGTGAAAATATATGTGTGAATGTTGAGCTGCAGTCCTCTAGAGATGTGTTGCGGAAGTCTAGAGTTAGCTTGAAGGAAATGGAGCTGTGTGTGTGTGTGTGTGTGTGTGTTTGTTTGTGTGTGTGTGTGTGTGTGTGTGTGTTTGTTTGTGTTTGTTTGTGTGTGTGTGTGTGTGTTTGTGTGTGTGTGTGTGTGTGTCTCTGTGTGTGTGTGTGTCTCTGTGTGTGTGTGTGTGTGTGTGTTTGTGTGTGTGTGTGTGTGTGTGTGTGTGTGTGTGTGTGTGTGTGTGTGTGTGTGTGTGTGTGTGTGTGTGTGTGTGTGTGTGTGTGTGTGTGTGTGTGTGTGTGTGTGTGTGTGTGTGTGTGTGTGTGTGTGTGTGTGTGTGTGTGTGTGTGTGTGTGTGTGTGTGTGTGTGTGTGTGTGTGTGTGTGTGTGTGTGTGTGTAACCCTCCAGCTGAACACATGGTTTCTGATACTCCATAGTATTACAAAAACAGCAACTTTCTCCTGGCTCGATATTCAGTTTTGATTTGTTCATTATCACCAAGCTGTAAAATAAGAAATGTTTTGATGAAGTCAGATTGGAAATGCCGCAACGGAACATAATTTGTGGTGTGTGTTAACTAATGGAATATATTTAGAGCTATGTTTGATTGGAAAAAAGTTAAAATTGTGTGTGAGTGTGCGTGTGTAACAGATGGTGGTCATACTTCATAACTCTCTTGCGTTGTGTATTGTTGAAAGAAAGGAATGTCCAGCCAGCGATTCCAGTTGATTGCTGTTTATTCTAACGATAAGTCTCCCGAGTGGCGCAGTGGTCTAAGGCACTGCATCGCAGTGCTAGCTGTGCCACTAGAGATCCTGGTTCGAATCCAGGCTCTGTCGTAGCCGGCCGCGACTGGTAGACCCATGGGCGGCGTGCAATTGGCCCAGCGTCGTCCAGGGTAGGGGAGGGAATGGCCGGCAGGGATGTAGCTCAGTTGATAGAGCATGGCGTTTGCAACGCCAGGGTTGTGGGTTCGATTCCCACAGGGGGTATGAAAAATAATAATGTATGCACTAACTGTAAGTCGCTCTGGATAAGAGCGTCTGCTAAATGACTAAAATGTAAATGTTAATAAGACACAAGGAAACACATTAGATGTGCAGGGCAACAGTATGTTGATGGCTGTAGATTCGTGATTCGTATGTTAGCATGGAAACAACTGTGAATTAGCAGAGAGCTAATGTGACCATTACAATTAAAGCATTCTAGTTAAGTCGCTCTTACAGCCATAACATACAAAAGTACATCCCAGGAAGACCCCAATATCGAACAGGTACCGTACACACATTTAGAGTATATATTAGGGATGGGCATTTAACATATTTTTACTCTTCAAGTACTCACATTATTTCTTTTTCGAGTACTCGAGTACTTGAATGAAAAAATATATATATAATTAGAACACAAAACATATACATTTATATGTAGGTCTATTCCAACAGTGTGCAACAATGCCTAGTTCATCATAACCATTACAGATAACAAATCCTAATTGCTAAATTGCCTCATATATATTCAGTCAATAAAAAGCAAGTGCTATTTTAAGATTAATGTAATTGGAATCTGTAATATCAACTGGTTATATTATATCATGGAACACAGTCTAATATCAACTGGTTATATTATATCATGGAACACAATCTGTAATATCAACTGGTTATATTATATCATGGAACACAGTCTAATATCAACTGGTTATATTATATCATGGAACACAATCTGTAATATCAACTGGTTATATTATATCATGGAACACAGTCTAATATCAACTGGTTATATTATATCATGGAACACAGTCTGTAATATCAACTGATTATATTATATCATGGAACACAATCTGTAATATCAACTGGTTATATTATATAATGGAACACAGTCTAATATCAACTGGTTATATTATATCATGGAACACAGTCTGTAATATCAACTGGTTATATTATATCATGGAACACAATCTGTAATATCAACTGGTTATATTATATCATGGAACACAGTCTAATATCAACTGGTTATATTATATCATGGAACACAATCTGTAATATCAACTGGTTATATTATATAATGGAACACAGTCTAATATCAACTGGTTATATTATATAATGGAACACAGTCTAATATCAACTGGTTATATTATATCATGGAACACAATCTGCAATATCAACTGGTTATATTATATAATGGAACAAAATCTGTAATATCAACTGGTTATATTATATCATGGAACACAATCTGTAATATCAACTGGTTATATTATATAATGGAACACAGTCTAATATCAACTGGTTATATTATATCATGGAACACAGTCTAATATCAACTGGTTATATTATATCATGGAACACAATCTTTAAAAAGTCAGTAACCTCAGCAGTGGTGCTTGCTGGTAGAAGCCTCTGGCTGTGCAACGGCATGGCCTTGTTTATTTAATTTACCAGACAGGATGCTCTTATTTCCCGAGCCCTTATCACAGTCAAGACATCTATTTCATAGTAAAAACAGAATAAAATAGAACAGAATATTTTTCCAAATGAACTTGAAGTGTGAAGTGATGCACATCTCGAGTCTGGATCATTTATTCTCAAAGAGGGATAATTTGAAACGGGGCTCAATTTGGGGAGTTGAAATATTTATTTTCAGGGTTACAAACCAAAATCGGTGTTCTTTTTTTATATACAGACGTTCGATTTTGTTCATTCTGTCTGTTCTTTGGAATGTTCTAAATGGATTAACAATTCCACATTGAACACTGCATGGTGATAAATCACGGCCTTGACATACAGTGCCATCGGAAACTATTCAGACCCCTTGACCTTTCCCACATTTTGTTACGTTACAGCCTTATTCTAAAATTGATTAAATAAAAATAAATATTCAGCAATCTAAACACAATATCCCATAATGACAAAGTGAAAACAGGTTTTTAGAAATGTTTGCAAATGTATACAAAATAAAAAACAGAAATACCTTATCTACATAAGTATTCAGACACTTTGCTTTGAGACTCAAATTTGAGCTCAGAGGCATCCTGTTTCAATTTATCATCCTTAAGATGTTTCTACAACTTTATTGGTGTCCACCTGTGGTAAATTCAATTGATTGGATATGATTTGGAAAGGCACACACCTGTCTATATAAAGTCCCACAATTGACAGTGCATGTTAGAGCAGAAACCAAGCCATGAGGTCGAAGGAATTGTCCGTAGAGCTCCGAGACAGGATTGTGTCGAGGAACAGATCTGGGGAAGGGTACCAAAACATTTCTGCAGCATTGAAGATCCCCAAGAACACAGTGGCCTTCATCATTCTTAAATGGAAGAAGTTTGGAACCACCAAGACTCTTCCTAGAGCTGGCCGCCCGGCCAAACTGAGCAATCGGGGGAGAAGGGCCTTGGTCAGGGAGGTGACCAAGAACCCAATGGTTCTAGAGCTCTGACAGAGCTCTAGAGTTCCTCTGTGGAGATGGGAGAACCTTCCAGAAGGACAACCATCTCTGCAGCACTCCACCAATCAGACCTTTATGGTAGAGTGGCCAGACGGAAGCCATTCCTCAGTAAAAGGCACATGACAGCCCTCTTGGAGTTTGCCAAAAGGCACTTAAAGACTCTCAGACCTTGAGAAACAAGATTCTCTTGTCTGATGAAATGAAGATTGAACTCTTTGGCCTGAATGCCAAGCGTCACGTCTGGTGGAAACCTGGCAACATCCCTACGGTGAAGCATGGTGGTGGCAGCATCATGCTGTGCGGATGTTTTTCAGCGGCAGGGACTGAGAGACTTGTCAGGATCAAGGCAAAGATGAACGGAGCAAAGTACAGAGAGATCGTTGATGAAAACCTGCTCCAGAGCGCTCAGGACTTCAGACTGGGGCGAAGGTTCACCTTCCAACAGGACAACGACCCTAAGCACACAGCCAATAATGTCCTAGAGTGGCCCAGCCAGAGCCCGGACTTGAACCAGATCAAACATCTCTGGAGAGACCTGAAAATAGCTGTGCAGCAACGCTCCCCATCCAACCTGACAGAGGTTGAGAGGATCTGCAGAGAAGAATGGGAGAAACTCCCCAAATAAAGGTGTGCCAAGCTTGTAGTGTCATACCCAAGAAGACTTGAGGCTGTAATCGCTGCCAAAGGTGCTTCAACAAAGTACTGAGTAAAGGGTCTGAATGCTTATGTAAATGTGATATTTCAGTATTTTATTTTTTATAAATTACCAAACATTTCTAAAAACCTGTTTGTCATTATGGGGTATTGTGTGTAGAATGATAAGGGAAAACATTTTTAAATTAATTTTAGAATAAGGCTGTAACGTAACAAAATGTGGAAAAAGTAAAGGGGTCTGAATACTTTCCAAAGGCACTGTATGTTGGGTGAATTGAACACTGCATGGTGATAAATTACGGCCATGAGATGTGTTTGGTGAGTAGGCCTATGCTTAATGATTCTGATGAAAATATGCTCTTCATCTTTATCAAACTAATATTTTTGTATATACTATTTTCAGTGTGGAACCTATCTGTATTTAAGGGGGTTATAGCCTAGGATAACCAATTCTAAAAGGCACTAGCAGTTCACAAAGTAGCCTAAGCAGAAAATAAACTGAACACGAATTATACTGTAGTCTATAGTGTAGTCTATAGTGTAGTCTATAGTGTAGTCTATACTGTAGTCTATACTGTAGTCTATACTGTAGTCTATACTGTAGTCTATACTGTAGTCTATAGTGTAGTCTATAGTGTAGTCTATAGTGTAGTCTATACTGTAGTCTATACTGTAGTCTATAGTGTAGTCTATACTGTAGTCTATAGTGTAGTCTATACTGTGGTCTATACTGTAGTCTATACTGTAGCCTATACTGTAGTCTATAGTGTAGTCTATAGTGTAGTCTATAGTGTAGTCTATAGTGTCGTCTATAGGGTGGTCTATAGTGTAGTCTATACTGTAGTCTATACTGTAGTCTATACTGTAGCCTATACTGTAGTCTATAGTGTAGTCTATAGTGTAGTCTATAGTGTAGTCTATAGTGTCGTCTATAGGGTGGTCTATACTGTAGTCTATAGTGTAGTCTATACTGTAGTCTATAGTGTAGTCTATACTGTAGTCTATAGTGTAGTCTATACTGTAGTCTATAGTGTAGTCTATAGTGTAGTCTATACTGTAGTCTATAGTGTAGTCTATACTGTAGTCTATACTGTAGTCTATACTGTAGTCTATAGTGTCGTCTATAGGGTGGTCTATAGTGTAGTCTATACTGTAGTCTATACTGTAGTCTATACTGTAGTCTATACTGTAGTCTATACTGTAGTCTATACTGTAGTCTATACTGTAGTCTATACTGTAGTCTATAGTGTAGTCATTGCTTGAGTTGGGATGAATGAGGTGCAGGAACTCTTCTTCAGTTCCAGGTTTAGTCCATTAGACTGTTAATCCAAATTCACTAATGGAATCAGTGAAGTGAATTATGATTGTATTAACACACTGTTTCTGTTTCTCTCTGTCTCTTTCTAGGTGAGTACATATATTGAAGACACACACCTGTCATGCTTTTCGGAACCATGGGGTTTGTGAGTATCGCATCGACTAGGATACACTAACTACATTGTGACAAATGCATTATCAAGGTCTGTTTGCTTACAGACCCCCATAGAAGAGCTCTACTGTGATTCTAATATTATTCTACTGTGATTCTACTGTGATTCTAATGTGGTACCATAATCACATCAGGAGAGAGGTCTCTGCAAGACACAGGATCAGTATCCCAAGAGTGTGTGTGTGTGTGTGTTTGTGTGTGTGTGTGTGTGTGTGTGTGTGTGTGTGTGTGTGTGTCCAGTTCTCTCTTTGTACCAGTGTGTACCATGAGGAGTGGAAGAGATTACTGACCATCAAAGACCTGCAGGAGGAATGTCCAGTTTAAAGTCCTTTATCTTCCACAGGCCACTCCTGCTGGCATGCGTCCCAAATAGCACCACCCCATTCCCTATGCAGTGCACTACTATGGACCATGCTAAAAAGTAGTGCACTATGTAGGGAATAGGGTGCCATTTGAGATACAGCCCTGGAGAACAAAGTAGAGATGGAGAGAGAGAGATGGAGAGGGATAGAGAGAGAGGCAGAGAGAGAGAGAGAGAGAGAGAGAGAGAGATGGAGAGGGATAGAGAGAGAGGAGAGAGAGAGAGATGGAGAGGGAGAGAGAGAGAGAGAGAGAGAGAGAGAGAGAGAGAGAGAGAGAGAGAGAGAGAGAGAGAGAGAGAGAGAGAGATGGAGTGAGAGAGAGAGATGGAGAGAGAGAGAGAGAGAGAGAGAGAGAGAGAGAGAGAGAGAGAGAGATGGAGAGAGAGAGAGAGAGAGAGAGAGAGAGAGAGAGAGAGAGAGAGAGAGAGAGAGAGAGAGAGAGAGAGAGAGAGAGAGAGATGGAGAGAGAGAGAGAGAGAGAGAGAGAGAGAGAGAGAGAGAGAGAGAGAGAGAGAGAGAGAGAGAGAGATGGAGTGAGAGAGAGAGAGAGAGAGAGAGAGAGAGAGAGAGAGAGAGAGAGAGAGAGAGAGAGAGAGAGAGAGAGAGAGAGAGAGAGAGAGAGAGATGGAGAGAGAGAGAGAGATGGAGAGGCAGAGAGAGAAAGAGAGAGAGAGAGATGGAGTGAGAGAGAGAGAGATGGAGTGAGAGAGGGAGATGGGGGAGAGAGAGAGAGAGAGAGAGAGAGAGAGAGAGAGAGAGAGAGAGAAAGAGAGAGAGAGAGATGCAGAGAGAGAGAGAGAGATGAGTGAGAGCGAGAGAGAGAGAGAGAGAGAGAGAGAGAGAGAGAGAGAGAGAGAGAGAGAGAGAGAGAGAGAGAGAGATGGAGTGAGAGAGAGAGATGGGGGGAGAGAGAGAGAGAGAGGCTGAGAAAGAGAGGGTTGAAGAAGGAGATTGGGGGAGTGGAGATGGCGAGAGAGGAGAGAGAGAGGGATAAACAAGTTGAAGCATAGGATTTAGCAAATAGAGAGTGACAGAGACAGAGTGACAGAGACAGAGTGACAGAGACAGAGTGACAGAGTGACAGAGTGACAGAGACAGAGTGACAGAGACAGAGTGACAGAGAAGAAAGAGAGAAGGGGAGACAGAACAAGAGTAATGGAGGGGGAAAAAAGAGAGCAACGTTGGAGAGATTCAGTAGAGACACATAGAAAGGACAGAAGAGATTGAGAGAGGAGAAGAGAGAGAGAGAGGAGAAGAGAGAGAGAGAGGAGAAGAGAGAGAGGAGAAGAGAGAGAGAGAGGAGAAGAGAGAGAGAGAGGAGAAGAGAGAGAGGAGGCTGAATGGAAAAGTCACAGAGCAGTAAACCAGGCAATTACCTAAAGCAGCCCAGGGTGTATTATAGAGAGTAGTGCGCACTCTGCCTAATTAATCAATCAATCAATCAATCACTCAATCACATTTTATTGGTCACATACACATGTTTAGCAGATGTTATTGCGGGTATAGGGAAATGCTTGTGTTCCTAGCTCCAACAGTGCAGTAGTATCTAACAATTCACAACAATACACACAAATCTAAAAGTAAAATAATGGAATTAACAAATATATAAATATTAGGACGAGCAATGTCGGCGTGGCATTGACTAAAATACAGTAGAATAGAATACAGTATATACATATGAGATGAGTAAAGCAGTATGTAAACATTATTAAAGTGACTAGTGTTCCATTATTAAAGTGGCCAGTGATTCCATGTCTATGTATACAGGGCAGCAGCCTCTAAGGTGCAGGGTTGAGTAACCGGGTGGTAGCCGGCTAGTGATGGCTATTTAACAGTCTGATGGCTTTGAGATAGAAGCTGTTTTTCAGTCTCTCGGTCCCAGCTTTGATGCACCCGTATTGACCTCGCCTTCTGGATGATAGCAGGGTGAACAGGCCGTGGCTCGGGTGGTTGATGTCCTTGATTATCTTTTTGGCCTTCCTGTGATATCTGGTGCTGTAGGTGTCCTGGAGGACAGGCAATGTGCCCCCGGTGATGCGTTGGGCAGACCGCACCACCCTCTGGAGAGCCCTGCGGTTGCGGGCGTTTCAGTTGCCGTACCAGGCGGTGATACAGCCCGACAGGATGCTCTCAATTGTGCATCTGTAAAAGTTTGTGAGGGTCTTAGGGGCCTAGCCAAATTTCTTCAGCCTCCTGAAGTTCTTCACCACACTGTCTGTGTGGGTGGATCATTTCAGTTTGTCAGTGATGTGTACGCCGAGGAACTTAAAGCTTTCCACCTTCTCCACTGCGGTCCCGTCAATGTGAATTGTTTCTCCCTCTGCTGTTTCCTGAAGTCCACGATCAGCTCCTTGGTCTTACTGATGTTGAGGGAGAGGTTGTTGCTCTGGCAATACACTACCAGGACTCTAACACCACACTACCAGGACTCTAACACCACACTACCAGGACTCTAACACCACACTACCAGGACTCTAACACCACACTACCAGGACTCTAACACCCCACTACCAGGACTCTAACACCACACTACCAGGACTCTAACACCACACTACCAGGACTCTAACACCACACTACCAGGACTCTAACACCACACTACCAGGACTCTAACACCACACTACCAGGACTCTAACACCACACTACCAGGACTCTAACACCACACTACCAGGACTCTAACACCACACTACCAGGACTCTAACATCACACTACCAGGACTCTAACATCACACTACCAGGACTTTAACATCACACTACCAGGACTCTAACATCACACTACCAGGACTCTAACACCACACTACCAGGACTCTAACATCCTCCCTATAGGCTGTCTCATCGTCGCCGGTGTTCAGGTCTACCACCGTCGTGTCGTCAGCAAACTTGATGATAGTGTTGGAGTCGTGCGTGGTCACGCAGTTGTGGGTGTCGGCTCGTCAGGAAGTCCAGGATCCAGTTGCGAAGGGAGGTGCTCAGACCCAGAGTCCTAAGCTTGGTGACGAGCTTGGAGGTGACAATGGTGTTGAACGCTGAGCTGTAGTCAATGAACAGCATTCTCACATAGGTATTCCTTTTATCTAGGTGGGTGAGGGCAGTGTGGAGAACAACTGAGATCACGTCATCTATGGATCTGTTGGGGCGGTATGAAACAAGAGAGAGAGAGAGAAAAAATAGTCATAGAGAAGCTGAGGTCATGACAGAAGAGTGTTATTTGATTAGTTGATGTCTCTACTTACAAGTGGATAATATAATTTATTTTACTTGATAGATTAAAGAGCGTATTGAAGATCCTATTTCTGCCTCTCATGATAAAACAATAAGTGTGTTTTTGGTTTTACTGTCCAGAGGTCCTCACAAGGACAGTAAAACAAGGGACATTTGGGGACATTTCACCACTCGGGGTTAGGTTCAGGGTTACAATTAGGGTTAAGGTTAAGGGTTAGGGTTAGGGAAAATAGGATTTTGAATATTAATCAATTGTTTGGTCCCCACAAGGTGCGTGTGTGTGTGTGTATGAGCATGCTGGCCAGCCAGTGTTAGGTTAGCATAGAGAATCCGCATGGGACCTGTAGTGTGCAGAGTCAGCAGTCTGTCAGGTAATGAAGGAGAAAACCAATACCAGCTCATAGCACAGACCTCTCTCTTACTACACTCTTTCTTTCTTTCTTCACAGTCTCTCCATCTCTCCACTATTTTGTTGTCTCCCTCTCTCCCTCTCTCCCTCTCTCCCTCTCTCCCTTTCTCCCTCTCTCCCTCTCTCCCTCTCTTCCTCTCTTCCTCTCTCCCTCTCTCCCTCTCTCCCTCTCTCCCTCTCTCCCTCTCTCTCTCTCTCTCCCTCTCCCTTCCTCTCTTCCTCTCTCCCTCTCTCCCTCTCTTCCTCTCTCCCTCTCTTCCCCTCTCACCTTGTCTCTCCCTCTCCTCTCTTTTTCACACTCTCCACCTTTAAATCTTTCTCAATTTCCTCTCTTTCTCCCCTCTCTCTTCGCAAATGTTTATGCTTCCTTTGCTATCTCCCTCCCTCCCACCGTCTTTTCTCTGTTTCTCCATCCATCTCTCCGTCTCTCCAGTAAGCTATGCGCTTAGCTGGGGTGAATATGACCCTGGTGATGTTTGCTGGCTAAACTAGAATAACCCTGTCTGAGGAGGAATCAATGCCTGATAGAGATTTTTTTTTTAAAGCATAAAGGAGGAGAGAAAAGGAAGAGTCATGTTCTTTGGAGGTCGGGGAAAGACGTTAGAGTGAAGAGCAGAGGAGGAGGGGGGGGACTGTTTTAAACATCACAGACGTTAGAGGGAGAGAGAGAGGGAGGGAGGGAGGGGGGGAGAGGGAGGGAGGGGCAGAGAAAGGATATAGGGGGAGGGGCAGAGAGAGGATATAGGGGGAGGGGCAGAGAGGATGTAGGGGGAGAGGAGATAAGAAAAGTGAAGAAAGCAGTGGATTGTTGTAGAGGGGAGAGGGGAAGAGGGAGAGAGGGAAGGTAGGGGTCAGAGGTTGCATCGAGACCCATGCCAAGAGGACCTACACCCAGACCACAGCATCACCACCACACCCTAACCACCTGAGACCCCCTCAAACAAACCCTGGCCACACCCTAAATAGCCCCCCCCCCAGATCAGACCTATGCCCCTTCTGCCCCCCTCCCCCATGCCCCCCGCCCCTGCAGCAAGGAACTCAACATGACAGCAGGACAAATGCCCAGGCCGTGAGCAGAGCAACATGCCCAAACTCCACTAACACACCCGCCCAAGCCCCATCCCGCAACCTAAGAGGTATGTATCAAGATTATCAACATGCTCTGGGCCTAAACCACATGAAAACAACACTAGACACTATCTCATCCTGGAATATACAGTGGCTTGCGAAAGTATTCACCCCCCTTGGCATTTTTCCTATTTTGTTGCCTTACAACCTAGAATTAAAATCGATTTTTTTTTTTTTGGGGGGGTTGTTGTATCATTTGATTTACACAACATGCCTACCACTTTGAAGATGCAAAATATTTTTTTCTTGTGAAACAATCAAGAAATAACACAAAAACACAAAACTTGAGTGTACGTAACTATTCACCCCCCCCCCAAAGTCAATACTTTGTAGAGCAACCTTTTGCAGCAATTACAGCTGCAAGTCTCTTGGGGTATGTCTCTATAAGCTTGGCACATCTAGCCACTGGGATTTTTGCCCGTTCTTCAAGGCAAAACTGCTCCAGCTCCTTCAAGATGAATGGGTTCCACTGGTGAACAGCAATCTTTAAGTCATACAACAGATTCTCAATTGGATTAAGGTCTGGGATTTGACTAGGCCATTCCAAGACATTTAAATGTTTCCCCTTAAACCACTCAAGTGTTGCTTTAGCAGTATGTTTAGGGTCATTGTCCTGCTGGAAGGTGAACCTCCCTCCCAGCCTCTCTGGAAGACTGAGGTTTCCCTCAAGAATTTCCCTGTATTTAGCGCCATCCATCATTCCTTCAATTCTGACCAGTTTCCCAGTCCCTGCCGATGAAAAACATCTCCACAGCATGATGCTGCCACCACCATGCTTCACTGTGGGTATGATGTTCTCGGGGTGATGAGAGGTGTTGGATTTGCGCCAGACATAGCGTTTTCCTTGATGGCCAAAAAGCTCAATTTTAGTCTCATCTGACCAGAGTACCTTCTTCCATATGTTTGGGGAGTCTCCCACATGTCTTTTGGCGAACACCAAAAATGTTTGCTTATTTTTTCTTTATGCAATGGCTTTTTTCTGGCCACTCTTCCGTAAAGCCCAGCTTTGTGGAGTGTACAGCTTAAAGTGGTCCTGTGGACAGATACTCCAATCTCCGCTGTGGAGCTTTGCAGCTCCTTCAGGGTTGTCTTTGTCTCTTTGTTGCCTCTCTGATTAAGCGTTACGTCTGGAGGAAACCTGGCACACCATTCCTACGGTGAAACATCGTGGTGGAAATATCATGCTTTGGGGATGTTTTTCAGCGGCAGGGACAGAGAGACTAGTCAGGATCGAGGCAAAGAATGGAGCAAATTACAGAGCTATCCTTGATGAAAACCTGCTCCAGAGTGCTCAGGACCTCAGACTGGGGCGAAGTTTCACATTCCAACAGGACAATAACCCTAAGCACACAGTTTTTGCTGTGTCATAATGGGGTATTGTGTGTAGATTGATGAGGGGAAAAAACAATTTAATCAATTTTAGAGCAAGGCTGTAACGTAAAAAGATGTGGAAAAATTAAAGGTTCTGAAAACTTTCCGAATGCACTTTACGGATGTACGCGCGTGTGTGTATATTTGTCTGCCTGTATGTGTGTATGTGTGTGTGAGTACATTTGTGTGTGTGTGCGTGATTACACCTAGAAATAGCTTTTAGTCTAAATCCCCCACTTACTTAATAATCCCTGTACTTTTACTCTCCTCCCTTCCTGACTCCTTAAATCCACTCAACAGAGGCTTTGATCAGACTAATATTCTAAACCTACCCCCCCCATCCTTCCACCCCCAGTCTGATCTGCCATAGCATCATGTGCGACTTCACCTCAGTCATAGAAGTTCAGGCTTAACTCTGGGTTTAAGTCTGTTCTCTGTGGTGTCATGGTGTATTTCCCTGGCCTGGTTCTGGTCTGGCCTGGTTCTGGTGTGGTTCTGGTGTGGTTCTGGTCTGGTTCTGGACTGGTGTGGTCTGTTGGACGTTTCACAGTCCCGTGATTTAGGACTAATCTCTCTCTCAGCTTTCAGATCCACTTTACTGTTGGAGTTTTATAGTGGGTTTTCCCCCCCACTCTCTCTCTCTCTCGCTCTCTCTCTCTCTCTCTCTCTCTCTCTCTCTCTCTCTCTCTCTCTCTCTCTCTCTCTCTCTCTCTCTCTCTCTCTCTCTCTCTCTCTCTCTCTCTCTCTCTCTCTCTCTCCCTCTCTCTCCCTCTCTCTCCCTCTCTCAATTTCAATTTAAGGGGTTTTATTGGCATGGGAAACATATGTTTACATTGCCAAAGCATGTGAAATATACCTCTATACCAGGCGGTGTCAGAGGAAGGCCCTCAAAATTGTCAAAGACTCCAGCCACCCTAGTCATAGACTGTTCTCTCTGCTACCGCACGGCAAGCGGTACCGGAGTGCCAAGTCTAGGTCCAAAAGACTTCTCAACAGCTTCTACCCCCAAGCCATAAGACTCCTGAACAGCTAATCATGGCTACCCGGACTATTTGCACTGCCCCCCCTCCCCATCCTTTTTACGCTGCTGCTACTCTGTTAAGTATTTATGCATAGTCACTTTAACTCTACCCACATGTACATATTACCTCAACTACCTCAACTAGCCGGTGCCCCGCACATTGACTCTGCAACGGTACCCCCCTGTATATATAGCCTCCCTACTGTCACTTTATTTTACTTCTGCTCTTTTTTTCTCAACACTTTTTTTGTTGTTGTTTTATTCTTACTTTTTTTGTTTAAAATAAATGCACTGTTGGTTAAGGGCTGTAAGTAAGCATTTCACTGTAATGTCTGCACCTGTTGTATTCGGCGCATGTGACCAATAAAATTTGATTTGATTTGATTTGATTTGATTTGAAATAGATAATAAACATAACTGAACTAAACAATTTTTAAAAATGCACAGTAAACATTACACTCGCACATTTCCAAAAGAATAAAGGCATTTCAAATGTCAGATTATGTCTATATTCAGTGTTGTAACAATGTGCAAATAGTTAAAGTACAAAAGGGAAACTAAATATAAATATGGGTTGTATTTTCAATGGTGTTTATTCTTCACTGGTTGACCTTTTCTTGTGGCAACAGGTCACAAATCTTGCTGCTATGATGGCACACTGTGGTATTTCACCCAATAGATATGGGAGTTTATCCAAATTGGATTTGTTTTCGAATTCTTTGTGTGTCTGTGTAATCTGAGGGAAATACTGTATGTGTCTCTAATATGGTCATACATTTGGCAGGAAGTTAGGAAGTGCAGCTCAATTTCCAACTCATTTTGTGGGCAGTGTGCACATAGCCTGTCTTCTCTTGAGAGCCAGGTCTGCCTACGGCGGCCTTTCTCAATAGCAAGGCTATGCTCACTGAGTTTGTACATAGTCAAAGCTTTCCTTAAGTTTGGGTCAGTCACAGTGGTCAGGTATTCTACCACTGTGTACTCTCTGTTTAGGGCCAAATAGTGTTCTGGTTTGCTCTGTTTTTTTTTTGTTAATTCTTTCCAATGTGTCAAGTAATTCTGTTTTTGTTTTTTCATGATTTGGTTGGGTCTAATTGTGTTGTTTTCCTGGGGCTCTGTGGGGTCTGTTTGTGATTGTGAACAGAGCCCCAGGACCAGCTTGCTTAAGGTCTCTTCTACAGGTTAATCTCTCTGTAGGTGATGGCTTTGTTATGGAAGGTTTGGGAATCGCTTCCTTTTAGATGGTTGTAGAATTTAACAGCTCTTTTCTGGATTTTGATCATTAGTGTTTCGGCCTAATTCTGCTCTGCATGCATTATTAGTTTTTTACGTTGTACACAGAGGATATTTTTGCAGAATTCTTCATTCAGAGTCTCAATTTGGTGTTTGTCCCATTTGGTGAATTATTGGTTGGTGAGCGGACCCCAGACCTCACAACCATGAAGGAATATGTGTTCTATAACTGATTCAAGTATTTTTAGCTAGATCCTAATTTGTATGTTGAATTTTATGTTCCTTTTGATGGCATAGAAGGCCCTTCTTGCCTTGTCTCTCAGATCATTCACAGCTTTGTGGAAGTTACCTGTGGCGCTGATGTTTAGGCCGAGGTAGATATCGTTTTCTGTATGCTCTAGGGCAACGGTGTCTAGATGGAATTTGTATTTGTGGTCCCGGCAACTGGATTTTTTTTGGAGCATTATTTTTGTCTTACTGAGATTCACTGTCAAGGCCCAAGTCTGACAGAATCTGTGCATAAGGTCTAGGTGCTGCTGTAGGCCCTCCTTGGTTGGTGACAGATGCACCAGATCATCAGCAAGCAGTAGACATTTGACTTCAGATTCTAGTAGGGTGAGGCTGGGTGCTGCAGACTGTTCTAGTGCCCCTGCCAATTCATTGGTTTAATGTGTTGAAGAGGGTGGGGCTTAAGCTGCATCTCTGTCTCACCCCACGACCCTGAGGAAAGACATTTGTTTGTTTTTTGCCAATTTTAACTGCACACTTGTTGTTTGTGTACATGGATTTTATAATGTTGTGTATTTTTCCCCAAACACCGCTTTCCATCAATTTGTATAGGATACCGTCATGCCGAATTGAGTCAAAAGCTGTTTTGAAATCAACAAAACATGAGAAGACTTTGCCTTTGTTTTGTTTTGTTTGTTTATCACTTGGGGTGTGCAGCGTGACTACGTGGTCTGCCGTATGATCATTTCGTAAAAAGCTAATTTGATATTTGCTCAGTACATTGTTTTCACTGAGGAAATGTAGCAGTCTGCTGTTAATTATAATGCAGAGGATTTTCCCAAGGTTGCTTTTGACGCCTATCCCACTGTAGTTATTGGGGTCAAATTTGTCTCCATTTTTGTGGATTGGGGTGATCAGTCCTTTGTTCCAAATATTGTGGAAGATGCCAGAGCTGAGGAGGATGTTAAAGAGTTTAAGTATAGCCAATTGTAATTTGTGGTCTGTATATTTTATCATTTCATTTAAGATACCATCAATACCACATGCCTTTTTGGGTTCGACGGTTCGTATTTTGTCCTGTAGTTCATTCAATGTAATTGGAGCATCCAGTGGGTTCTGGTAGTCTTTAATAGTTGATTCTAAAATTGTTTATGTTTTTGCTGTTTGTTCTTTGTTATAGGGCCAAAAAGATTGGAGAAGTGGTTTACCCATACATCTCCGTTTTGGATAGATAGCTCTTTGTGTTGTTGTTTGTTTAGAGTTTTCCAATTTTCCCAGAAGTGGTTAGATTCTATGGATTCTTCAATTACATTGAACGGATTTCTGACGTGCTGTTCCTTATTTTTCCGTAGTGTATTTCTGTATTGTTTTAGTGATTCACCATAGTGAAGGCGTATATTCAGGTTTCTGGATCTCTGTGTTTTTTATTGGATAGGTTTCTCAATTTCTTTCTTAGGCTTGTGCATTCTTCATCAAACCATTTTCCTAGGTTGTTTGCTTGAAATTGTAAGATTTGATAGGGAAGCGAAAGCCAGGTTTACACCTTCACTATTACAGTGCAACGTTTTGTCCAGGAAGTTGTCTAAAAATGATTGGATTTGTTGTTGCCTAATTGTTTTTTTTGTTAGGCTTCTACACTACTTTCCTTCCATCTATACCATGTCATAATAGTATGCAGTTTGTTAGGCTTTGATGCCTCATGATTGAGTATTGCTCTGTTCAAGTAGGCTGTGATTTTGCTGTGGTCTGAAAGGGGTGTTAATGGTCTGACCGTGAAAGCTCTGAGAGACTCTGGGTTGAAGTCAGTGATAAAGTAGTCTACAGTACTGCTGCCAAGAGATGAACTGTAGGTCTCTCTCGCTCTCTCCCTCCCCTCCTGGGGTCTGAGCTGCAGGTGTGACAGGGTCAGGATATAAGTTGGTTCCGTCACGGTCTCCATGGAGACATGTATGCTGTGATGTCACGTCCTTCCCAGGATTCCTGGGTTCTCTGTGTTATCACAGGTGTTTCTTCTCTGTCGCTCTCTCTCTCTCTCTCTCTCTCTCTCTCTCTCTCTCTCTCTCTCTCTCTCTCTCTCTCTCTCTCTCAATTTCAATTTCAATGTAAGGGCCTTATTGGCATGGGCAACGTATGTTAACGTTGCCAAAGCAAGTGTAGATAGTAAACAAAAGTGAAATAAACAATAAATATTAACAGTAAACATTACACTCAGAAGACATTTCAAATCTCATATTATGTATTTATATAGTGTTGTAACAATGTGCAAATAGTTACTTTCTCTCGCTCTCTCTCTCGCTATCTAGCTCTCTCTTGTTCTCTCCCTTTTTCTCTCACTTTCCTTCCTTCTCTCTCTCTCTCTTGTTCTCTCCCGCTCTCTCAATTCAATTCAATTCAAAGGGACTTTACTGGCATGGGAAACATATGTTTACATTGCCAAAGCAAGTGAAATAAACAATAAACAACATTAACAAAAATGTACAGTTAACATTGAACTATCCCTGTCAGCCTCCCTCCCTCGCTCCCTCCCTCCCTCCCACTCTCGCTCCCCAGCAGGAGTTGGCTGGGTCTCTGACCCGTGGATGGATCACTCACACACACGTATGTACACTCACACACTCATGTCTTCACTCCCCTGCTCCATCCTCTCGTCTGCTGGCTACCTCAGACAGGAAGAATGGCCAAGAACAACACACTGGCCAACCATGACCCACCCTGGGGTCAGAAACTGTGTGGATAATACGCTTATATTATATTATATTATTATATAATATATATATACCAGTATATTACTAGAAACTTTCAAAGTTGACCATTCAGGTGATGTCACCAGTCAACTACCAGAACTTTGGTAACTTTCAAGGAATATTATGGAGAATTTTATCAGGTGACATCTAGTGGCCTTTTTAGGTACTTCAGATTAACACACGTGCCTTTAATTATTTCTGGCCATCCGTTTGGCCTTATCACGTAAATACAAAAACCTAAACAAAAATATACAGTACCAGTCAAAGGTTTGGACACACCTACTCATTCAAGGGTTTTTGAGCTGGTTGAGAGAATGCCAAGAGTGTGCAAAGCTGTCATCAAGGCAAAGGGTGGCTATTTGAAGAATCTCAAATATATCATATATTTGTTACTACATGATTCCATATGTGTTAATTAATAGTTTTGATGTCTTCACTATTATTCTACAATGTAGAAAATAGTAAAAATAAAGAAAAACCCTTGAATGAGTAGGTGTGTCCAAACTTTTGACTTGTACTGTATATATATATATATATACACTGAGTATACAAAACATCAAGAACACCTGCTCTTTCCATGACATTGACTGACCAGGTGAATCCAGGTGAAAGCTATGATCCCTTGTTGGGTGTCTCTTGCTAAAACCACTTCAATCAGTGTAGATGAAGGGGAGGAGACGGGTTAAAGACGGATTTTTAAGCCTTGAGACAATTGAGACATGGATTGTGTATGTGTGCCATTCAGAGGGTGAATGGGCAAGACAAAATATTTAAGTGCCTTTGAACGGGGTATGGTACCTGTTTGTGTCAAGAACTGCAACGCTGCTGGGTTTTTCATGCTGCTGGGTTTCCCGTGTATATCAAGAATGGTCCACCACCCAAAGGACATTCAGTCAACTTGACACAACTGTGGAACGGAGGGAGAGAGAGAGGGGAACAGTTGGGGTAGTTAGTTAGTATGAGGTTGTTATACGTTTATATGGTTGGGGTAGTTAGTATGAGGTTGTTATCAGGTTGTATGGATGGGGGTTGGGGTCGTTAGTGGGAAGTTGTTATATGGTTGTTAGAGAGGACAGTTGAGAGAGGGATGAACAGGGAGCTCAGAGACCTAGTGAAAGGCATGATCATGCTGAAATCTGGATTGTGTGTTCATGGGTGTGTGTGCCTGTGTGTGTGTGTGTGTGTGTGTGTGTGTGTGTGTGTGTGTGTGTGTGTGTGTGTGTGTGTGTGTGTGTGTGTGTGTGTGTGTGTGTGTGTGTGTGTGTGTGTGTGTGTGTGTGTGTGTGTGTGTGTGTGTGTGTGTGTGTGTACGTCGGTGTGTGTGGGGTGTGTGTGTGTGTGTGTGTGTGTGTGTATGTGTGTGTGTGTGTGTGTGTGTGTGTGTGTGTACGTCGGTGTGTGTGTGTGTGGTGTGTGTGTGTGTGTGTGTGTGTGTGTACGTCGGTGTGTGTGTGTGTGTGTGTGTGTGTGTGTGTGTGTGTGTGTGTGTGTGTAAACAGGCAGCACCTGGTCTTCTCTTCTGCAATCCTCTCTGTTCCCAGCTCTCCTCCATGAGTCATCTTCAGACAGTTCCCATAAATAACAACCTCTAACCCTCTGCTACACACACACACACAAACACTCACACACACACAAACACATACACAAACACACACACAATTGAACACAAATACATTGCCTTCACATGCACACACACTCACACACTCCTTGTTTATGCTCCCCTGTTAAGTGTCATTGTGTGTGGATGCATCCTTTGGTAAGGAAGCATTAACTCTTTATTCATAACGATATGATACACATATACAAATGCACCATTCACAGAATTCCCCTTGTCAGTCCCTGATTCTCACACGCACCTTCTCAACTTTACCTGTCTATATACAGTACACTGACCAATGTTAACAGACATACTGCATATACAGTACCAGTGTACACCCCCCCCCCCCTCACTGTTTTCTGAACTACCTATTCAGCCATCTTACTGCTAACATGATTACATGATTAACGTCCCCATCTCTTTGACCTCAGTGATAATAACGTTCGGAGCGCATTGTCCTGGGACACCTTCTCTGCCACACGTAGAGCCTGCTCGACCCCGTTCCAGTTCGCCTATAAACCAGGCTGCGGAGTCCAGGATGCACTGTTCTTCCTCCTTCATTTACATTTACATTTTAGTCATTTAGCAGACGCTCTTATCCAGAGCGACTTACAGGAGCAATTAGGGTTAAGTGCCTTGCTCAAGGGCACATCGACAGATTTTTCACCTAGTCGGCTTGGGGATTAGAACCAGTGACCTTTCGATTACTGGCACAACGCTCTTAACCACTAAGCTATCATCTAAATGCGTCTGGATAAACCACGTTCATGTTGCCAGAATTACTTTTTGTGGATTTTTCATCTGCCTTCGACATGCTACGTCCTACTATTCTGGTGAACATGTGACCTTGGGGGGGTCAACGTGCTTCTCATCACCTGGATCCAGAGTTTTCTCACCAGTTGGGTCAGAAGAGGTTCAATGTGAATACATCTATACCCACTAACCACCATTATAGGACCCCAGGGTCAGTTATGTTCACCCTCTACACCAACGACCCTATAACTTCAGGATGATAACATCAGGATAATAACTTCAGGATAATAACACCAGGATAATAACTTCAGGATAATAACTTCAGGATGATAACTTCAGGATAATAACTTCAGGATAATAACTTCAGGATGATAACTTCAGGATAATAACATCTGGATAATAACATCAGGATAATAACTTCAGGATAATAACTTCAGGATAATAACATCAGGATAATAACATCAGGATAATAACATCAGGATAATAACATCAGGATAATAACATCAGGATAATAACTTCAGGATAATAACATCAGGATAATAACTTCAGGATAATAACATCAGGATAATAACATCAGGATAATAACATCAGGATAATAACTTCAGGATAATAACATCAGGATAATAACTTCAGGATAATAACATCAGGATAATAACTTCAGGATAATAACATCAGGATAATAACTTCAGGATAATAACATCAGGATAATAACTTCAGGATAATAACATCAGTATAATAACTTCAGGATGATAACATCAGGATGATAACATCAGGATAATAACATCAGGATAATAACATCAGGATAATAACTTCAGGATAATAACTTCAGGATAATAACTTCAGGATAATAACATCAGGATAATAACATCAGGATGATAACATCAGGATGATAACTTCAGGATAATAACATCAGGATAATAACTTCAGGATGATAACATCAGGATAATAACATCAGGATAATAACTTCAGGATGATAACTTCAGGATAATAACATCAGGATAATAACATCAGGATAATAACTTCAGGATAATAACATCAGGATAATAACATCAGGATAATAACATCAGGATAATAACATCAGGATAATAACTTCAGGATAATAGCATAAGGATAATAACATCAGGATAATAACATCAGGATAATAACTTCAGGATAATAACATCAGGATAATAACATCAGGATAATAACATCAGGATGATAACATCAGGATAATAACATCAGGATAATAACTTTAGGATAATAACTTCAGGATGATAACATCAAGAAAATAACATCAGGATAATAACTTCAGGATGATAACTTCAGGATGATAACATCAGGATAATAACTTCAGGATGTGCAACAGTATACAAATGATACCAACTAGCTCTCACAGTCTCACATCAGAATTGGACGTTCATCTGTGTTTCTCAAACGTCAAATTTTGAAGTTTTTATGGTTAGGCATTAACTGCACATTTTTAAGGTAAGGGTTAAGTTTAGGCATTAACTCTGAATGGTTAAGGTAAGGTTTGGGGTAGGCTTAAAACAAACATCTCAAAAACAACTTTCTATCGCTGGATTCAAACTTGCAACCTTTGGAATCACGCCCTAGCAAAACTGAAACCTACTTGAAGGTAACAGCGCTCACTGTTGCCCCCTAGTGGCCGGTTTCCACGTACTCTCCCGACGTCCTCGGACATGGATGGACGTCGAATACTGACTTGTATCACAGGTGACCAGAAGGACAGTGTCACTCACTCAGTCACCCAGCCCCAGCTCTAGTCCTCAGCCCGTCCTCCACACACCAGAGGCCCAGTAGGCCAAAATAAAAGGGGGGACAGAGCAGCCAACTTCCACAGAGGCTGCCTGCTCTGCCCCCCTGAAGGACAGTGTCACTCACACACCTATTCACTTGGGCCTTCTCCCTGGAGCCATCCTGACTTCTAGGTAGGCCCCCATTGACCTGGTGACCTCTTAGCCACTTGAGGCACCCCTTTCTAGGCCTCACTCCTGCCTCACCCTCATCGGGCCCTCTCTGGAGCTGCAGACAGTCCCCCACGGACCTGGTGACCTCTGCCCCACTCAAGGCACCCCTGTCTGGCCCTCACTCCTGCCTCACCCTTTTTGGAGCTCCACGCCTTACACTGGAGCTCCACAGCCTAAGTCCAGACCTCCAGACCTCTAGGCCTTCACTCCCTACCTGTCCTGCCTGCCTACCTGCCCTCTCCCTGGGCCTAAGAGTCCAGCTTACTCCCACTTCCACTCTTCCTCTCCACAGCTTAAGTCCAGACCTCCAGGCCTCTAGGCCTACTCTCCCTGCCCTGCCTGCTCTCTCCATTGGAATGAGAGTCCACCTTACTCCCTGGACCTCCAGGCCTCCACACTTACTCTCCCTACCCGGGTAACACTCTTCTCCCTGGGCATCACCCATCACCACATCCCTGCCAGGGCTCACCCACCTCCAGAACCTCGTGAACCGGGGGACCCGCACTTAAGCACCTACCACCCCTCTCACTTCACTAAGACCTCTATAAGCCCGCTGCCGGGAACCACGGGCACCTGGTGACCCACACGCGCTTTCTGAACCTGGTTACCTCCAACAGGCTCTGTTCACCCGGTAACCTATAACAGGGAAAGGGAAGGTGATACCTAGTCAGTTGTACAACTGAATGCATTCAACTGAAATGTGTCTTCCGCATTTAACCCCTTTCGGTTACTGGCCCAACTCTCTTAACCGCTAGGCTTCCCGTGCACCCGGTAAACCACTCGCTTTTACGCTCAGAGACTGGTGCCCACTCTGTCCAGCTGTGCATCTGGTGACCGCGCTCCGTCTCCGTGTCAGAGACTAAGTCCAAACATCCAGGGCAGGGGTCCTGTCCCTGCCCGAGTCAGAGTTCGGCTGCCCCTGTCCCTGCCCGAGTCAGAGTTCTGCCCGAGTCAGAGTTCTGCTGCCCCTGCCCAGACTCTGAGCGCCTCTTTATTTTACTCTCATTGTAAACTCAATACCAAACTAGTTGCCATTTATTGGAGAGGAGAGGTCCCTGAATTTATTACAGTTGTTTTACGAGTTATATGTGGATCCAAAGCTATTGAAGTTTTTCATTTAACACTAAGTTCCAATTGCACTTTTAAGACGGTACATAAGGTGCAAGTAAACTGAGAATCTGCCATTGAAATGACTGTAAAGTCACTTTTTTTGAAAACGGAATGGAACTGAGACAAAAAGGGCTGAAGCTTGTTCTCTATCGTCAGCTGACTCCGAATATATCATTTATATCATCCTGGCATGTTCTGTTGAAGAGGTATTTCATGAGCAATGTCCGAATATTTAATACAAAGCTAACTTTACCGCAGTGTATGAGCGTGCGTGTGTTCAGCCAGCCAGGTCGCTAAACATTCACTTCGAAAACTGGACGTTCATCCATGTCCCGAGGACAGCCTTCAAAACCCGCCACCAGGGGCAACGTTGAGTGATATTACCATCCAGTAGGCTTGGATTAGGGCGTTGTGGACGGGGAGGGAGGATGGACGTGGTCCGCGAGCTCCGGCTACGAGGGTCGTGTTCAAGCCCAGTACTAGGCACTCATTTTAGATTGTTTTGTTTGAACCCAAACCTTAACCCCTACCTTAACCATTCAGAATGAATGCCTAAACTTACGTTTGAACCCTAGCCCAAACCTTAACCCCTAACTTAACCACCATTCAGAATGAATGAAGGAGGAGCCACAGCAGGAGGAGAAACCCAGGGTGTCAAAAACAACTTGACATTTGACGTTTGTCCTAGAGCAATTTCGAAGTTTGATGTTTGGATAATTGTGGTAAAACTTCAGAATCTGAAGTCAAATTGGTGAAACCGTGAGAGCTTGCTGGTTCAGCGGCCTGCCCTCTGTCTCACCCTAGTTAAAGAAATAATTCCTGCTACAGAGACTTTAGTGTGGAGGATTATTACCCTCTTTTAGTTTCTCTCTTCCTTTGAAGTTGACGGCCCTACACACACACACACACACACACACACACACACACACACACACACACACACACACACACACACACACACACACACACACACACACACACATATACACACTGACCCTCTCTGGTATGAAATATTCTCTGTCCATAATATGATAGTATACAGGGTCCCAGTAACCCAATACCAGAGCCATCCACAGGGGGCTTATCGTCATATTTTACTATATCACTCTTCACATGGAGACACACTCTTCCTGGCCTACCATGGAGAGAGAGAGAGAGAGAGAGGGGGAGAGAGGGAGAGAGAGAGGGAGAGAGGGAGAGGAAGAGAGAGAGAGAGAGAGAGAGAGAGAGAGGGGGAGAGAGGGAGAGAGAGAGAGAGAGAGAGAGAGGGAGAGAGAGAGAGAGAGAGAGAGAGAGAGGGGGGAGAGGGAGTGAGAGAGAGGGAGAGGGAGAGAGAGAGTGAGAGAGAGAAGGAGAACGGGAGAGAGGGAGAGAGAGAGAGGGAGAGAGGGAGAGAGGGAGAGAGAGGGAGAGGGAGAGAGAGGGAGAGCGGGAGAGAGGGAGAGCGGGAGAGAGGGAGAGAGAGCGAGAAGGAGAACGGGTCTAAACCCGTCTATTCAATGCGATCTTCGTATTCTGATAGCAGAAGTCACATGTAAGTGTCAAGTGTAGACACGACCTCCCTGACCTATATGGAGGGAGGGAGAGAGGGAGGGAGAGAGAGGGAGGAGGGGGGGGGGGAGGGAGAGAGAGAGCGAGAGAGTATAGAGAGTGGGACAGGGTAATGAAACAGGCAGGGAGAGTAAGCCTGTCCACGGTGGCCAACCCTCAACCTTCTGGCCTGTAGACCTGCGTGCCACAAAAGCCTGCTCAGGGAGGGTTACACTCATAGACATACACTCTCCTCCCTCCCTCCCTCCCTCCCTCCCTCCCTCCCTCCCTCCCTCCCTCCCTCCCTCCCTCCCTCCCTCTTTAAGGACAGAGCCTTCTCATAAGGGCATGTGACCCCCTTCCCTTCTCCCGAAGGGCAACACACACCCTCCCAGGGCTAAGGTCAGGTCTGCTAACCGGCCTCAGGGGTGCTGGGGTCAGGGGTAGAACGGGTGGCGGCAGCTGGACAAATGTTTCAACTTTGACCTCTTGGGCTTCCGTTGATTTCATTAGACAGACACAGCAGTAGTTAAGACGTCCCCTGGTATCGTGGTGTTGGAGCTAGTCTGTAGGAGAAGGGTGTCATGGGTGGCAGGGTCAATATATGAGAAGAATCTACCTTTTGGTCACTTAACATTTAGATGTTCCTACCATCTGTTCCATCTGTCCATCTTTTCTCAGGTCTTTCTTTACTTTGGAAGGCAAAGAGGTAATCTTACTATGGTCCTCCGTAGCTCAGCTGGTAGAGCACGGCGCGTGTAACGCCAAGGTAGTGGGTTCGATCCCCGGGACCACCCATACACAAAAATGTATGCACGCGTGACTGTAAGTCGCTTTGGATAAAAGCGTCTGCTAAATGGCATATTATTATTATTATATTATACTATGTTCTTTCTTAGGAAGGTGACGTTATGAATGAACTACGGGTTCCAACGAGTAGCTTAAACCTTAAAGTCGGAGCAATATGGCTCTGCGTGTCCCTGCGAGAGCCTAATGCAGCGGTGGTCATAGTCCAGTGAATATGCTCTATGCCATGCTTCTCTTTGTAAATCAGTAATATGGCTGAGAGTAATATCCTCTGTGTGTCCCTGCGAGAGCCTAATCCTAGAAGACAGTGTTTACTGACTGATGGTCTATTTAATAAACCCGGTCTGTCTTCTAAGCCCCCGCATCCCATCATGCTGTGTGTTCCTTTACAGACGCATAAATTAAATGACGCTAAAACATAAATGTTTACACAAGGAGAAGGACCCAGCCTTTTACCCTCGTCAGGAAACCAAGACCCATCTCTTAGAAAAACACTGCTATATACACACGCGCACGCACGCCCACACTCACACACGCACACACTCACACACTCACGCACGCACGCACGCACACACGCACACACTCACGCACGCACGCACGCACACACTCACACACGCACGCACACACACACTCACACACGCACGCACACACTCACGCATGCACACACTCACGCACGCACACACTCACACACTCACGCATGCACACACACACTCACTCACGCACGCACGCACACACTCACACACTCACGCATGCACACACTCACACACTCACTCACGCACGCACACACTCACACACTCACGCACGCACGCACGCACACACTCACACACGCACACATGCACACACTCACACACTCACGCACGCACACACTCACACACGCACACATGCACACACTCACACACTCACGCACGCACGCACGCACGCACGCATGCACACACTCACACACACACGCATGCACACACTCACACACTCACGCACGCACGCATGCACACACTCACACACTCACGCACGCACACACTCACACACTCACGCACGCACGCACACACTCACACACTCACGCACGCACACACTCACACACTCACGTACGCACGCACGCACACACTCACGCATGCACACACTCACACACTCACACACTCACGCATGCACACACAAGCACGAGGGGTTTTCTTGTCTCTAAGGGAGGGTGTGTGTTTGGCTGTGTTTGAGGTTGGTGGGTGTTTAGGTTGGGTGTATGTTTGAGTCAGTGGTGTGTGCTTACCCAGGGGTCTTTGCTTACCCATGGATCCAGAGGGTGTTTGTTTTAGGTTGTTCTGTGTTTATAGGGGTTGGGCACACGTCTCTCCTTTAAATGCGGAAGACACATTTCGGTTGAATGCCAAAGACCTTTAAAAAAACGACCCTATTCACCCGTTGACCCTGGCAGATTATTCAGTAGTCATGTAAACACCTTACTCTGTTTATCTTAATTGGCGTAAGGTCAAAATCTGCAAATTAAATCGGCATACGCCGATTAAAAGGGGGGAGAGAGAGAGAGGGGAGAAGAAAAGGAGGAAGGAGTTGGAGGAGAAGGAGGGAGGAGGTGGTTGGGTGACGTTGATCATTGCCTATGATCAGTGAAACTGGTCCGCCTCACCAGCTGTCCGTGTGATCGATAGATCTAATCAAACACATCTCCTCCTCTCCTCTATATTCCTCAAACCACCGGATTGGTTGATCAATAGTAGGGTCAAAATACAGGTAGGCCTTTACCACACACAGTGCTGTATTTCAATACTGTTTGGTCCTGTATAGCTCAGTTGGTACAGCGTAGGGCTTGCAAACGCTAAGAGTTGTGGGTTTGATTCCCGCTGGGGCCATCATACGTAAAATGTATGCGTGCATGACTTTGAATAGAAACGTCTGCTAAATGGCATATTATATTATTATATTATATTATATTATATTATATTATTATAATGAAACACTCATTCTTTTAGCCCAGACATGGAGCTGTGTGCAGTCTGCAACGAAATCCCCCGTTATTATATACTGTCCTGTCCTGACTTATATACTGTCCTGTCCTGACTTATATACTGTCCTGTCCTGACTTATATACTGTCCTGTCCTGAATTATATACTGTCCTGTCCTGACTTATATACTGTCCTGTCCTGACTTATATACTGTCCTGTCCTGACTTATATACTGTCCTGTCCTGACTTATATACTGTCCTGTCCTGACTTATATACTGTCCTGTCCTGACTTATATACTGTCCTGTCCTGACTTATATACTGTCCTGTTCTGACTTATATACTGTCCTGTCCTGACTTATATACTGTCCTGTCCTGATTTATATACTGTCCTGTCCTGACTTATATACTGTCCTGTCCTGACTTATATACTGTCCTGTCCTGACTTATATACTGTCCTGTTCTGACTTATATACTGTCCTGTCCTGACTTATATACTGTCCTGTCCTGACTTATATACTGTCCTGTCCTGACTTATATACTGTCATGTCCTGACTTATATACTGTCCAGTCCTGACGTATATACTGTCCTGTCCTGACTTATATACTGTCCTGTCCTGACTTATATACTGTCCTGTCCTGACTTATATACTGTCCTGTCCTGACATATATACTGTCCTGTCCTGACATATATACTGCCCTGTCCTGACATATATACTGTCCTGTCCTGACATATATACTGTCCTGTCCTGACTTATATACTGTCCTGTCCTGACGTTAATACTGTCCTGTCCTGACTTATATACTGTCCTGTCCTGACTTATATACTGTCCTGTCCTGACGTATATACTGTCCTGTCCTGAATTATATACTGTCCTGTCCTGACATATATACTGTCCTGTCCTGACTTATATACTGTCCTGTCCTGACGTTAATACTGTCCTGTCCTGACTTATATACTGTCCTGTCCTGACTTATATACTGTCCTGTCCTGACTTATATACTGTCCTGTCCTGACTTATATACTGTCCTGTCCTGACGTATATACTGTCCTGTCCTGACTTATATACTGTCCTGTCCTGACTTATATACTGTCCTGTCCTGACGTATATACTGTCCTGTCCTGACTTATATACTGTCCTGTCCTGACTTATATACTGTCCTGTCCTGAATTATATACTGTCCTGTCCTGACATTAATACTGTCCTGTCCTGACATATATACTGTCCTGTCCTGACTTATATACTGTCCTGTCCTGACTTATATACTGTCCTGTCCTGACTTATATACTGTCCTGTCCTGAATTATATACTGTCCTGTCCTGACATATATACTGTCCTGTCCTGACATATATACTGTCCTGTCCTGACGTATATACTGTCCTGTCCTGACATATATACTGTCCTGTCCTGAATTATATGCTGTCCTGTCCTGACTTATATACTGTCCTGTCCTGACTTATATACTGTCCTGTCCTGACTTATATACTGTCCTGTCCTGACGTATATACTGTCCTGTCCTGAATTATATACTGTCCTGTCCTGACGTATATACTGTCCTGTCCTGACTTATATACTGTCCTGTCCTGACTTATATACTGTCCTGTCCTGAATTATATACTGTCCTGTCCTGACGTTAATACTGTCCTGTCCTGAAATATATACTGTCCTGTCCTGACTTATATACTGTCCTGTCCTGACTTATATACTGTCCTGTCCTGACTTATATACTGTCCTGTCCTGACTTATATACTGTCCTGTCCTGACTTATATACTGTCCTGTCCTGAATTATATACTGTCCTGTCCTGACATATATACTGTCCTGTCCTGACATATATACTGTCCTGTCCTGACGTATATACTGTCCTGTCCTGACATATATACTGTCCTGTCCTGAATTATATGCTGTCCTGTCCTGACTTATATACTGTCCTGTCCTGACGTATATACTGTCCTGTCCTGACGTTAATACTGTCCTGTCCTGACTTATATACTGTCCTGTCCTGACTTATATACTGTCCTGTCCTGACTTATATACTGTCCTGTCCTGACGTTAATACTGTCCTGTCCTGACATATATACTGTCCTGTCCTGACGTATATACTGTCCTGTCCTGACATATATACTGTCCTGTCCTGAATTATATGCTGTCCTGTCCTGACTTATATACTGTCCTGTCCTGACGTATATACTGTCCTGTCCTGACGTTAATACTGTCCTGTCCTGACTTATATACTGTCCTGTCCTGACTTATATACTGTCCTGTCCTGACTTATATACTGTCCTGTCCTGACGTTAATACTGTCCTGTCCTGACTTATATACTGTCCTGTCCTGACTTATATACTGTCCTGTCCTGACGTTAATACTGTCCTGTCCTGACTTATATACTGTCCTGTCCTGACTTATATACTGTCCTGTCCTGACTTATATACTGTCCTGTCCTGACATATATACTGTCCTGTCCTGACTTATATACTGTCCTGTCCTGACATATATACTGTCCTGTCCTGACTTATATACTGTCCTGTCCTGACATATATACTGTCCTGTCCTGACTTATATACTGTCCTGTCCTGACGTTAATACTGTCCTGTCCTGACTTATATACTGTCCTGTCCTGACTTATATACTGTCCTGTCCTGACTTATATACTGTCCTGTCCTGACGTTAATACTGTCCTGTCCTGACTTATATACTGTCCTGTCCTGACTTATATACTGTCCTGTCCTGACATATATACTGTCCTGTCCTGACTTATATACTCTCCTGTCCTGACGTTAATACTGTCCTGTCCTGACTTATATACTGTCCTGTCCTGACTTATATACTGTCCTGTCCTGACTTATATACTGTCCTGTCCTGACTTATATACTGTCCTGTCCTGACATATATACTGTCCTGTCCTGACATATATACTGTCCTGTCCTGACTTATATACTGTCCTGTCCTGACGTTAATACTGTCCTGTCCTGACTTATATACTGTCCTGTCCTGACTTATATACTGTCCTGTCCTGACTTATATACTGTCCTGTCCTGAATTATATACTGTCCTGTCCTGACGTATATACTGTCCTGTCCTGACGTATATACTGTCCTGTCCTGACATATATACTGTCCTGTCCTGACTTATATACTGTCCTGTCCTGATGTTAATACTGTCCTGTCCTGACTTATATACTGTCCTGTCCTGAATTATATTCTGTCCTGTCCTGACCTATATACTGTCCTGTCCTGACATATATACTGTCCTGTCCTGACGTATATACTGTCCTGTCCTGAATTATATACTGTCCTGTCCTGAATTATATACTGTCCTGTCCTGACTTATATACTGTCCTGTCCTGACATATATACTGTCCTGTCCTGACGTATATACTGTCCTGTCCTGACTTATATACTGTCCTGTCCTGACTTATATACTGTCCTGTCCTGACGTATATACTGTCCTGTCCTGACTTATATACTGTCCTGTCCTGACTTATATACTGTCCTGTCCTGACTTATATACTGTCCTGTCCTGACTTATATACTGTCCTGTCCTGACTTATATACTGTCCTGTCCTGACTTATATACTGTCCTGTCCTGATGTTAATACTGTCCTGTCCTGACTTATATACTGTCCTGTCCTGATGTTAATACTGTCCTGTCCTGTCTTATATACTGTCCTGTCCTGACTTATATACTGTCCTGTCCTGACTTATATACTGTCCTGTCCTGACTTATATACTGTCCTGTCCTGACTTATATGCTGTCCTGTCCTGACTTATTATTATTTATTTTTTTCTCACCTTTATTTAACCAGGTAAGCCAGTTGAGAACAAGTTCTCATTTACAACTGCGACCTTGTCAAGATAAAGCAAAGCAGTGCGATAAAAACAACAACACAGAGTTACATATGGGGTAAAACAAAACAAAGTCAAAAAATACAACAGAAAATATATATACAGTGTGTGCAAATGTAGCAAGTTATGGAGGTAAGGCAATAAATAGGCTATAGTGAAAAATAATTACAATTAGTATTAACACTGGAATGCTAGATATGCAAGAGATTATGTGCAAATAGAGATACTGGGGTGTAAAATAGCAAAATAAATAACAATATAGGGATGAGGTAGTTGGGTGGGCTAATTTCAGATGGGCTGTGTACATGTCCTGTCCTGACTTATAAACGGTCCTCTCCCCAGCCTCCCCCAGCCTCCCCCAGCCTCCCCCCACCCTCCCCCAGCCTCCCCTCAGTCTACCCTCCCCCAGCCTCCCCTCAGTCTACCCTCAGCCTCCCCCAGCCTCCCCTCAGTCTACCCTCCCCCAGCCTCCCCCAGCCTCCCCTCAGTCTACCCTCCCCCAGCCTCCCCTCACCCTCCCCCAGCCTCCCCCAGCCTCCCCTCAGTCTACCCTCCCCCAGCCTCCCCTCACCCTCCCCCAGCCTCCCCTCAGTCTACCCTCAGCCTCCCCCAGCCTCCCCTCAGTCTACCCTCCCCCAGCCTCCCCTCACCCTCCCCCAGCCTCCCCTCAGTCTACCCTCAACCTCCCCCAGTCTACCCTCAGTCTACCCTCCCCCAGCCTCCCCTCACCCTCCCCCAGCCTCCCCTCAGTCTACCCTCAACCTCCCCCAGCCTCCCCTCAGTCTACCCTCACCCTCCCCCAGCCTCCCCTCACCCTCCCTCACCCTCCCCCAGCCTCCCCCAGCCTCACATCAGTCTACCCTCACCCTCCCCCAGCCTCCCCTCACCCTCCCCTCACCCTCCCCCCACCCTCCCCCAGTCTACCCTCAGTCTACCCTCCCCCAGCCTCCCCCAGCCTCCTCAGTCTACCCTCCCCCAGCCTCCCCTCAGTCTACCCTCCCCCAGCCTCCCCTCAGTCTACCCTCACCCTCCCCCAGTCTCCTCTCAGCCTCACCTCACCCTCACCCAGCCTCCCCTCACCCTCCCCTCAGCCTCTCCCCAATCTCCTTCAACCTCCCCTCAGCCTCTCCCCAGCCTCCCTCAGCCACCCCTTAGTCTCCCTCAGCCACCCTCACCCTCCCCCAGTCTCCTCTCAGCCTCCCCTCACCCTCCTCCAGCCTCACCTCACCCTCCCCTCACCCTCCCCTCACCCTCCTCCAGCCTCCCCTCACCCTCCCCTCAGCCTCCCCCAATCTCCCCTAAATGGTTCTGTGTTCCTATATGGTTCTTTTTAACAGTGTGGTTCTGTTTTCCCTGTATGGTTCTGTTTAACAGTGTGATTCTGTGTTCCCTGTATGGTTCTGTTTAACAGTGTGGTTCTGTGTTCCCTGTATGGTTCTGTTTAACAGTGTGGTTCTGTGTTCCCTGTATGGTTCTGTTTAACAGTGTGGTTCTGTGTTCCTATATGGTTCTGTTTAACAGTGTGGTTTAAGAGGCCTCTAGAACACACAGCCATAAATAATACACACTTACCCACTAAACCACACACACGGACAGGGCAGAGGAAGGGAGCATCTGTCATTAAACTAACATGTCTAAACCTCAGCCTGAGACTCTCTGACATAAGATGCAGCTCAGAGATAAACTCCCTCCCTATACTAAGTCAGACCACATGTTAGTGTGTCCTTCATTACTGTGTCTTACATTACTGTGTCTTACATTACTGTGTCCTACATTACTGTGTCCTACATTACTGTGTCTTACATTACTGTGTCCTACATTACTGTGTCCTTCATTACTGTGTCTTACATTACTGTGTCTTACATTACTGTGTCTTACATTACTGTGTCTTACATTACTGTGTCCTTCATTACTGTGTCCTACATTACTGTGTCTTACATTACTGTGTCCTATATTAGTGTGTCCTATATTAGTGTTACATTACTGTGTTCTACATTAGTGTTACATTACTGTGTCCTTCATTACTGTGTCCTACATTACTGTGTCCTATATTAGTGTTACATTACTGTGTCCTACATTACTGTGTCTTACATTACTGTGTCCTACATTACTGTGTCCTACATTACTGTGTCTTACATTACTGTGTCCTACATTAGTGTTACATTACTGTGTCTTACATTACTGTGTCTTACATTACTGTGTCTTACATTACTGTGTCTTACATTACTGTGTCCTTCATTACTGTGTTCTTCATTACTGTGTCCTACATTACTGTGTCTTACATTACTGTGTCTTACATTACTGTGTCCTACATTACTGTGTCTTACATTACTGTGTCCTTCATTACTGTGTCCTTCATTACTGTGTTCTTCATTACTGTGTCCTACATTACTGTGTCTTACATTACTGTGTCTTACATTACTGTGTCTTACATTACTGTGTCCTTCATTACTGTGTTCTTCATTACTGTGTCTTACATTACTGTGTCTTACATTACTGTGTCCTTCATTACTGTGTCCTACATTACTGTGTCCTTCATTACTGTGTCCTTCATTACTGTGTCTTACATTACTGTGTCCTACATTACTGTGTCTTACATTACTGTGTCCTTCATTACTGTGTCCTACATTAGTGTTACATTACTGTGTCCTACATTACTGTGTTCTTCATTACTGTGTCCTACATTACTGTGTCTTACATTACTGTGTCTTACATTACTGTGTCTTACATTACTGTGTCTTACATTACTGTGTCCTTCATTACTGTGTCCTACATTACTGTGTCCTTCATTACTGTGTCCTTCATTACTGTGTTCTTCATTACTGTGTCTTACATTACTGTGTCTTACATTACTGTGTCTTACATTACTGTGTCTTACATTACTGTGTCTTACATTACTGTGTCCTATGAGGCTCTGGTTAAATATAGTGCAGTATATAGGGAATAGTCTGACCTCTCAGCTAGCCCAGCAATAACACTGTTTTATCAACCTGTTATCACTACATGTATACTGCACTCACACAGACATGTAAACAGTGGGTGGATGCGTTGTTATTGTGGTTGTTGTGGTGTGTGGTGTGTGTGTGTGTGTGTGTGTGTGTGTGTGTGTGTGTGTGTGTGTGTGTGTGTGTGTGTGTGTGTGTGTGTGTGTGTTTTTGGGGAGGAAATATGTTACCATAGTCATTAGTGATATTAGCTTTCTGTATGATTTCTTCCAAATATAGAAGTCGGTCAGTCTTTCCCTCCCTCCCATTCTCTCTCTCTTTCCCTCTCCCTCTCCCTCTTTCCCTCTCCCTCTCCCTATTTCACTCTCCCTCTCCCTCTCTCTCTTTACCTCTCCATCTCCCTCTTTGCCTCTCCCTCTCCCTCTCTCTCTTTCCCTTTCCCTCCCTCTCCCTCTCCCTCTCCCTCTCCCTCTCTCTCTCCCTCTTTCCATCTCCCTCTCCCTCTCCCTCTCTCTCTTTCCCTTTCCTCCTCTCCCCTCCCTCTCCCTCTCCCTCTCCCTCTCCCTCTCCCTCTCCCTCTCCCTCTCCCTCTCTCTCTTTTCCTCTCCCTCTTTCCCTCTCCCTCTCTCTCTTTCCCTCTCTCTTTCCCTATCCCTCTCCCTCTTTCCCTCTCCCTCTCTCTCTTTCCTCCTCCCTTTTTCCCTCTCCCTCTCCCTCTCTCCCTCTCCCTCTCCCTCTCTCTCGTTGCCTCTCCTTCTCTCCTTCAGTGTTTTCATGTTCCTAATGACTTCCAGCTGTGAGCTTCACATGAAAGACAACAAGCACTTGCAGTGATAGTGCTGAAAGAAAGAGTGAGGGAGACAAGAGAAAGAGTGAGAAAGACTAGGAGTGAGAGAGAAAGAGAAGGAGTGAGAGAGAATAGAAAGGGAAGGAGGGAGAGAGACTAGAATGAGGAGGAGGGAGAGACTAGAAAGAGGAGGAGGGAGAGAATGAGGAGGAGGGAGAGAGACTAGAATGAGGAGGAGGGAGAGACTAGAAAGAGGAGGAGGGAGAGAGACTGGAAAGAGGAGGAGGGAGAGAATGAGGAGGAGGGAGAGAGACTAGAAAGAGAAGGAGGGAGAGAGACTAGAATGAGGAGGAGGGAGAGACTAGAATGAGGAGGAGGGAGAGAGACTAGAATGAGGAGGAGGGAGAGACTAGAATGAGGAGGAGGGAGAGAGACTAGAATGAGGAGGAGGGAGAGACTAGAATGAGGAGGAGGGAGAGACTAGAATGAGGAGGAGGGAGAGAGACTAGAAAGAGGAGGAGGGAGAGAATGAGGAGGAGGGAGAGAGACTAGAATGAGGAGGAGGGAGAGACTAGAAAGAGAAGGAGGGAGAGAGACTAGAATGAGGAGGAGGGAGAGACTAGAATGAGGAGGAGGGAGAGAGACTAGAAAGAGGAGGAGGGAGAGAGACTGGAAAGAGGAGGGAGAGAGACTAGAAAGAGGAGGTGGGAGAGACAGAGAGGAATAGAGATTGAAAGAGAAGAGAGGAGGCCCCATACTCCCTCGCTCCGTTTCAGACCATCATGTCTTTATTACCCTCTTTTATGTCCCCCCCCCCCTCCCGCCATCCATCCCCCCATACCTCCTTCCTTCTCTCCCTGTCATATATCTTAACTCTGTCTCCGTCCATTGGTAATACTAGAGCAGAAACTGTCTGAGTGGTGTGAAACTGAAATGTGTTTAATCGAGGCCATTAGAGCTGGAGAAAAATATGGATATGGAGAGAAAATAACTTAAAAGAATGTAGATAGTTCTATCAGACCTGGTGGAACGGATAGGAGAGGGGAGGAGAGGAGGAGAAGAGAGGAGAGAGAGGAGAGATGAGAGGAGAGGAGAGAGAGGAGAGAGAGGAGAGGAGAGGAGAGGAGGAGAAGAGAGGAGTTTAGAAGAGATGAGAGGAGAGGAGAGAGAGGAGAGGGGGGGAGGGGGAGAGGAGAAGAGATGAGATTAGAGGAGAGGAGAGGAGAGGAGAGGAGAGGAGAGGAGAGGAGAGGAGAGGAGAGGAGAGGAGAGGAGAGGAGAGGAGAGGAGAGGAGAGGAGAAGGGGGGGAGAGAGAGGAGAGGAGAGGAGAGGAGAGGAAAGAGAGGAGAGGGGAGGGGAGAATGGGGAGAGGATAAGATATTAAATGAGAAGGACAGGTGTGTGTTGAGGAGAGTAGCAGGGAGAAGAACAGGTGTGTGTTGAGGAGAGTAGCAGGGAGAAGAACAGGTGTGTGTTGAGGAGAGTAGCAGGGAGAAGGACAGGTGTGTTGAGGAGAGTAGCAGGGAGAAGGACAGGTGTGCGTTGAGGAGAGTAGCAGGGAGAAGGACAGGTGTGCGTTGAGGAGAGTAGCAGGGAGAAGGACAGGTGTGCGTTGAAGGAGAGTAGCAGGGAGAAGGACAGGTGTGCGTTGAGGAGAGTAGCAGGGAGAAGGACAGGTGTGCGTTGAGGAGAGTAGCAGGGAGAAGGACAGGTGTGTGTTGAGGAGAGTAGCAGGGAGAAGGACAGGTGTGCGTTGAGGAGAGTAGCAGGGAGAAGGACAGGTGTGCGTTGAGGAGAGTAGCAGGGAGAAGGACAGGTGTGCGTTGAGGAGAGTAGCAGGGAGAAGGACAGGTGTGTGTTGAGGAGAGTAGCAGGGAGAAGGACAGGTGTGTGTTGAGGAGAGTAGCAGGGAGAAGGACAGGTGTGTGTTGAGGAGAGTAGCAGGGAGAAGGACAGGTGTGTGTTGAGGAGAGTAGCAGGGAGAAGGACAGGTGTGTGTTGAGGAGAGTAGCAGGGAGAAGAACAGGTGTGTGTTGAGGAGAGTAGAAGGGAGAAGAACAGGTGTGTGTTGAGGAGAGTAGCAGGGAGAAGAACAGGTGTGTGTTGAGGAGAGTAGCAGGGAGAAGAACAGGTGTGCGTTGAGGAGAGTAGCAGGGAGAAGGACAGGTGTGTGTTGAGGAGAGTAGCAGGGAGAAGGACAGGTGTGTGTTGAGGAGAGTAGCAGGGAGAAGAAAAGGTGTGTGTTGAGGAGAGTAGCAGGGAGAAGGACAGGTGTGCGTTGAGGAGAGTAGCAGGGAGAAGGACAGGTGTGTGTTGAGGAGAGTAGCAGGGAGAAGGACAGGTGTGTGTTGAGGAGAGTAGCAGGGAGAAGGACAGGTGTGCTGTTGAGGAGAGTATACAGGAAGTGTGGATGAAAGATGTGTATTGATGGGAGGAGAGGAGAAGATCTCACGGTTTGACCAATTTTACTTCATATTCTGATTTTAATCCACGCTCCTCCAAATGTCAAATTTGGAAGTTGCTCCAAACGTCAAATTTCGAGGTGTTTTTGACACCCTGTGTTGCTGTTCCTGCTGTGGCTCCTCCTTCATGAATTCCGAATGGTTAAGGTTTGGGATATGGATCAAACAATGTAAATTTAGGCATTCATTCTGAAGGGTTAAGGGTTAAGGTTTGGGATAGGGTTCAAACAAAAATAAATAAACGAGTGTCTACTACTGGGATTAAACACACAACCCAGCTGGAGCTGATAGATTCTAGCAACACTTTCTAGCAACACATTCTAAAAACACATTCTAGCAACACATTCTAGTAACACATTCTAATAACACATTCTAATAACACATTCTAAAAACACATTCTAGTATCACATTCTAATAACACATTCTAATAACACATTCTAGTAACACATTCTAGTAACACATTCTAATAACACATTCTAAAAACACATTCTAATAACACATTCTAGTAACATATTCTAAAAACACATTCTAATAACACATTCTAGTAACACATTCAAATAACACATTCTAGTAACACATTCTAATAACACATTCTAATAACACATTCTAGTAACACATTCTAATAACACATTCTAATAACACATTCTAGTAACACATTCTAAAAACACATTCTAGTAACACATTCTAATAACACATTCTAAAAACACATTCTAGTAATACATTCTAGTAACACATTCTAATAACACATTCTAGTAACACATTCTAATAACACATTCTAAAAACACATTCTAGTAACACATTCTAGTAACACATTCTAATAACACATTCTAGTAACACATTTTAAAAACACATTCTAGTAACACATTCTAGTAACACATTCTAATAACACATTCTAGTAACACATTCTAATAACACATTCTAATAACACATTCTAGTAACACATTCTAGTAACACATTCTAATAACACATTCTAAAAACACATTCTAGTAACACATTCTAATAACACATTCTAGTAACACATTCTAGTAACACATTCTAGTAACACATTCTAATAACACATTCTAGTAACACATTCTAGTAACACATTCTAATATCACATTCTAGTAACACATTCTAAAAAAACATTCTAATAACACATTCTAGTAACATATTCTAAAAACACATTCTAATAACACATTCTAGTAACACATTCAAATAACACATTCTAGTAACACATTCTAATAACACATTCTAATAACACATTCTAGTAACACATTCTAATAACACATTCTAATAACATATTCTAGTAACACATTCTAAAAACACATTCTAGTAACACATTCTAATAACACATTCTAGTAACACATTCTAATAACACATTATAATAACACATTATAATAACACATTCTAAAAACACATTCTAGTAACACATTCTAGTAACACATTCTAATAACACATTCTAGTAACACATTCTAGTAACACATTCTAATAACACATTCTAGTAACACATTCTAGTAACACATTCTAATATCACATTCTAGTAACACATTCTAAAAAAACATTCTAATAACACATTCTAGTAACATATTCTAAAAACACATTCTAATAACACATTCTAGTAACACATTCAAATTACACATTATAGAAACACATTCTAATAACACATTCTAATAACACATTCTAGTAACACATTCTAATAACACATTCTAATAACACATTCTAGTAACACATTCTAAAAACACATTCTAGTAACACATTCTAATAACACATTCTAATAATACATTCTAGTAACACATTCTAAAAACACATTCTAGTAACACATTCTAGTAACACATTCTAATAACACATTCTAGTAACACATTCTAATAACACATTCTAATAACACATTCTAGTAACACATTCTAGTAACACATTCTAATAACACATTCTAGTAACACATTCTAGTAACACATTCTAATAACTCATTCTAGTAATACATTCTAGTAACACATTCTAATAACACATTCTAGTAACACATTCTAATAACACATTCTAATAACACATTCTAGTAACACATTCTAATAACACATTCTAGTATCATATTCTAGCAACATATTCTGGGACACAGGAGAATCCTCTCACTCTTACAGCCTATTGTAAACCTCGTCCTCAGGCTGGTGAACGAGATGACCTACCGCCTGACCTGCAGAATCTCTACATACTGTATTTGTCATTGCTATTACTGTCAACCTTGAAGAATGGCAGGTGAGAGCATTTGATTCAGAGTTCAGTGAGTTTGTTCTCAGCAGTCAGCTGACAGATGATTTTGACATCTAGATGCAGAAGTCAGGAGACTGACGGAGAGTGATCTTTGCATAACTGTGACTTATTTGACTGGATGTTGACTGGATGTCAGTACAGGAAGGTCGGTCCTCACGAGGGCCTTGACTGTTCCTTTGACATGGACATGGTCCTGATCGTTACTGATGAGCATGGAGAATTGTCGGTGATATGCATTCCACTCCGCTCTCTGCAAACCGAGACGTAAACACTGTTTTCTCTTTTTTCTTCTCTTTCCCCAGCCCCAGACAGGAAGTTTAACCACATTATGTAGACATTAAATCTACATAAAATGTAGAAAACTCCAAATCATTACATTTGTGAATAGTTTTATTACTCTCTAAGTTTTCATAAAACTTTATCACCAAGGAAGTTCCCTACAGTGTAAACTAGCGTATATCTTCTGTGGTTCCCAGCATTTCACAGTCATAAGGTCTCTATACAGTAAGGTTCTGTGACATAATTCCATGAATGATATTATCTCTATGGGTTGTGTAATGTAATGCACGGCACAGTATGGGGAGTGTGGAGAATCAATGTCTTGCTCTCCTTCCCATGTCCTGTCCCCAGCTGTATAGTTTCAGACCAAGCCCTTTCCCTAGCCCCCAGCCCCTAGCCCCAACCCCAGCCCTATTCCCAGCCCCAAACCAAACCTCAGCCCTATCCCCAACCCCAGCCATATCCCCAATCCCAACCCCAGCCCTATCCCCAACCCCAACCCCAGCCCTATCCCCAACCCCAACCCCAGCCCTATCCCCAACCCCAACCCCAGCCCTATCCCCAACCCCAACCCCAACCCCAGCCCTATCCCCAACCCCAGCCCTATCCACAACCCCAACCCCAGCCCTATCCCCAACCCCAACCCCAGCCCTATCCCCAACCCCAACCCCAGCCCTATCCCCAACCCCAACCCCAGCCCTATCCCCAACCCCAACCCCAACCCCAGCCCTATCCACAACCCCAACCCCAGCCCCTATCCTCAACCCCAACCCCAGCCCTATCCCCAACCCCAACCCCAGCCCTATCCCCAACCCCAACCCCAGCCCTATCCCCAACCCCAACCCCAGCCCTATCCCCAACCCCAACCCCAGCCCTATCCCCAACCCCAACCCCAGCCCTATCCACAACCCCAACCCCAGCCCTATCCCCAACCCCAACCCCAGCCCTATCCCCAACCCCAACCCAACCCCAACCCTATCCCCAGCCCCAGCCCTATCCCCAACCCCAGCCCCAGCCCTATCCCCAACCCCAACCCCAGCCCTATCCCCAACCCCAGCCCCAGCCCTATCCCCAACCCCAACCCCAGCCCTATCCCCAACCCCAACCCCAGCCCTGGTGATGTCATGGTTTCACCAGCAGGGCCTTCCAGGGTGTTTAAACCATGTAATTAAAATGTAGACTAAAGGACCGGGTCACCACCACGGTGTGTAGTGTGCGTGTGCTTGTGTGTGTGTCTGTGTGTGGTGTGTGTGTCTGTGTGTGTGTGAGTGTTGTGTTGTGTGTGTGTGGGTGTCTGTGTGTGGTGTGTGTGGTGTGTGTATGTGTGTGTGTGTTTCTGTGTGTGTGTGTGTGTCTGTGTGTGTGTTAAATTATATGTAAAGCACTGGGTCACCACAGTGTCAGTATAAGATCCGTCTCTCAGCAGGTGTTTGATCCATTACATCTAGAAACGCAGATATACGTCCTATAGATAGGGTTACATCTATAAAAACACACAGAGAACAAAGGAACACAGATATACGTCCTATAGATAGGGTTACATCTATAAAAACACACAGAGAACAAAGGAACACAGATATACGTCCTATAGATAGGGTTACATCTATAAAAACACACAGAGAACAAAGGAACACGAATATACGTCCTATAGATAGGGTTACATCTATAAAAACACACAGAGAACAAAGGGAACACAGATATACGTCCTATAGATAGGGTTACATCTATAAAAACACACAGAGAACAAAGGAACACAGATATACGTCCTATAGATAGGGTTACATCTATAAAAACACACAGAGAACAAAGGAACACAGATATACGTCCTATAGATAGGGTTACATCTATAAAAAACACACAGAGAACAAAGGAACACAGATATACATCCTATAGATAGGGTTACATCTATAAAAACACACAGAGAACAAAGGGAACACAGATATACGTCCTATAGATAGGGTTACATCTATAAAAACACACAGAGAACAAAGGAACACTGATATACGTCCTATAGATAGGGTTACATCTATAAAAACACACAGAGAACAAAGGAACACAGATATACGTCCTATAGATAGGGTTACATCTATAAAAACACACAGAGAACAAAGGAACACAGATATACGTCCTATAGATAGGGTTACATCTATAAAAACACACAGAGAACAAAGGAACACGAATATACGTCCTATAGATAGGGTTACATCTATAAAAACACACAGAGAACAAAGGAACACAGATATACGTCCTATAGATAGGGTTACATCTATAAAAACACACAGAGAACAAAGGAACACAGATATACGTCCTATAGATAGGGTTACATCTATAAAAACACAGAGAACAAAGGAACACAGATATACGTCCTATAGATAGGGTTACATCTATAAAAACACACAGAGAACAAAGGAACACTGATATAAGTCCTATAGATAGGGTTACATCTATAAAAACACACAGAGAACAAAGGAACACAGATATACGTCCTATAGATAGGGTTACATCTATAAAAACACAGAGAACAAAGGAACACAGATATACGTCCTATAGATAGGGTTACATCTATAAAAACACACAGAGAACAAAGGAACACTGATATAAGTCCTATAGATAGGGTTACATCTATAAAAACACACAGAGAACAAAGGAACACAGATAGACGTCCTATAGATAGGGTTACATCTATAAAAACACACAGAGAACAAAGGAACACAGATATACGTCCTATAGATAGGGTTACATCTATAAAAACACACAGAGAACAAAGGAACACAGATATACGTCCTATAGATAGGGTTACATCTATAAAAACACACAGAGAACAAAGGAACACAGATATACGTCCTATAGATAGGGTTACATCTATAAAAACACACAGAGAACAAAGGAACACAGATATACATCCTATAGATAGGGTTACATCTATAAAAACACACAGAGAACAAAGGAACACAGATATACATCCTATAGATAGGGTTACATCTATAAAACACACAGAGAACAAAGGAACACAGATATACGTCCTATAGATAGGGTTACATCTATAAAAACACACAGAGAACAAAGGAACACAGATATACGTCCTATAGATAGGGTTACATCTATAAAAACACACAGAGAACAAAGGAACACAGATATACGTCCTATAGATAGGGTTACATCTATAAAAACACACAGAGAACAAAGGAACACAGATATACATCCTATAGATAGGGTTACATCTATAAAAACACACAGAGAACAAAGGAACACAGATATACGTCCTATAGATAGGGTTACATCTATAAAAACACACAGAGAACAAAGGAACACAGATATACGTCCTATAGATAGGGTTACATCTATAAAAACACAGAGAACAAAGGAACACAGATATACGTCCTATAGATAGGGTTACATCTATAAAAACACACAGAGAACAAAGGAACACAGATATACGTCCTATAGATAGGGTTACATCTATAAAAACACACAGAGAACAAAGGAACACTGATATACGTCCTATAGATAGGGTTACATCTATAAAAACACACAGAGAACAAAGGAACACAGATATACATCCTATAGATAGGGTTACATCTATAAAAACACACAGAGAACAAAGGAACACAGATATACGTCCTATAGATAGGGTTACATCTATAAAAACACAGAGAACAAAGGAACACAGATATACGTCCTATAGATAGGGTTACATCTATAAAAACACACAGAGAACAAAGGAACACTGATATAAGTCCTATAGATAGGGTTACATCTATAAAAACACACAGAGAACAAAGGAACACAGATATACGTCCTATAGATAGGGTTACATCTATAAAAACACAGAGAACAAAGGAACACAGATATACGTCCTATAGATAGGGTTACATCTATAAAAACACACAGAGAACAAAGGAACACTGATATAAGTCCTATAGATAGGGTTACATCTATAAAAACACACAGAGAACAAAGGAACACAGATAGACGTCCTATAGATAGGGTTACATCTATAAAAACACACAGAGAACAAAGGAACACAGATATACGTCCCTATAGATAGGGTTACATCTATAAAAACACACAGAGAACAAAGGAACACAGATATACGTCCTATAGATAGGGTTACATCTATAAAAACACACGAGAACAAAGGAACACAGATATACATCCTATAGATAGGGTTACATCTATAAAAACACACAGAGAACAAAGGAACACAGATATACATCCTATAGATAGGGTTACATCTATAAAAACACACAGAGAACAAAGGAACACAGATATACGTCCTATAGATAGGGTTACATCTATAAAAACACACAGAGAACAAAGGAACACAGATATACGTCCTATAGATAGGGTTACATCTATAAAAACACACAGAGAACAAAGGAACACAGATATACATCCTATAGATAGGGTTACATCTATAAAAACACACAGAGAACAAAGGAACACAGATATACGTCCTATAGATAGGGTTACATCTATAAAAACACACAGAGAACAAAGGAACACAGATATACGTCCTATAGATAGGGTTACATCTATAAAAACACAGAGAACAAAGGAACACAGATATACGTCCCTATAGATAGGGTTACATCTATAAAAACACACAGAGAACAAAGGAACACAGATATACGTCCTATAGATAGGGTTACATCTATAAAAACACACAGAGAACAAAGGAACACTGATATACGTCCTATAGATAGGGTTACATCTATAAAAACACACAGAGAACAAAGGAACACAGATATACATCCTATAGATAGGGTTACATCTATAAAAACACACAGAGAACAAAGGAACACAGATATACGTCCTATAGATAGGGTTACATCTATAAAAACACAGAGAACAAAGGAACACAGATATACGTCCTATAGATAGGGTTACATCTATAAAAACACACAGAGAACAAAGGAACACTGATATAAGTCCTATAGATAGGGTTACATCTATAAAAACACAGAGAACAAAGGAACACAGATATACGTCCTATAGATAGGGTTACATCTATAAAAACACAGAGAACAAAGGAACACAGATATACGTCCTATAGATAGGGTTACATCTATAAAAACACAGAGAACAAAGGAACACAGATATAAGTCCTATAGATAGGGTTACATCTATAAAAACACACAGAGAACAAAGGAACACAGATAGACGTCCTATAGATAGGGTTACATCTATAAAAACACAGAGAACAAAGGAACACAGATATACGTCCTATAGATAGGGTTACATCTATAAAAACACAGAGAACAAAGGAACACAGATATACGTCCTATAGATAGGGTTACATCTATAAAAACACACAGAGAACAAAGGAACACAGATATACACTACCAGTCAAAAGTTTGGACACATCTACTCATTTAAGGGGTTTTCTTTATTTTTTATATTTTTTACATTGTAGAATAATAGTGAAGACATCAAAACTATGAAATAACACATATGGAATCATGTAGTAACCAAAGAAGTGTTAAAATAACCAAAATATTTTTGATATTTCAGATTCTTCAAATAGCCTTTGCCTTTATGTCAGCTTTGCATACTCTTGGCATTCTCTCAACCAGCTTCATGAGGTAGTCACCTGGAATGCATTTCAATTAAGAGGTGTGCCTTCTTAAAAGTACATTAGAGGGTAAATTAGTCAGGATGATGTCTATGAGGGTGCCCATGTTTACGGATTTAGGGTTGTACCTGGTAGGTTCCTTGATAATTTGTGTGAGATTGAGGGCATCTAGTTTAGATTGTAGGACGGCCGGGGTGTTAAGCATATCCCAGTTTAGGTCACCAAGCAGTACGAACTCTGAGGATAGATGGGGGCAAGCAATTCACATATGGTGTCCAGGGCACAACTGGGGGCTGAGGGAGGTCTGTAGCAAGCGGCAACAGTGAGAGACTTATTTCTGGAAAGGTGGATTTTTAGAAGTAGAAGCTCAAACAGTTTGGGCACAGACCTGAGTGAGCCAATCAGTTGTGTTGTGACAAGGTAGGGGGGGTATACAGAAGATAGTCCTATTTGGTAAAAGACCAAGTCCATATAATGGCAAGAACAGCTCAAAAAAGCAAAGAGAAATGACAGTCCATTATTACTTTAAGACATGAAGGTCAGTCAATACGGAACATTTCAAGAACTTTGAAAGTGCAGTCGCAAAAACCATCAAGCGCTATGATGAAACTGGCTCTCATGAGTACCGCCACAGGAATGGAAGACCCAGAGTTACCTCTGCTGCAGAGGATAAGTTAAATAAATGCTTCACAGAGTTCAAGTCACAGACACATCTCAACATCAACAGTTCATAGGGGACTGTGTGAATCAGGCCTTCATGGTAGAATTGCTGCAAAGAAACCACTACTAAAGGACACCAATAATAAGAAGAAACTTGCTTGGGCCAAGAAACATGAGAAATGGACATTACACCGGTGGAAATTTGTCCTTTGGTCTGGAGTCCAAATTGGAGATTTTTGGTTCCAACCGGTGTGTCTTTGTGAAACGCTGTGTGGGAGAATGGATTATCTCTGCATGTGTAGTTCCCACCGTAAAGAATGGAGGAGGAGGTGTGATGGTGTGGTGGTGCTTTGCTGGTGACAATGTCTGTGATTTATTTAGAATTGAAGGCACACTTAACCAGCATGGCTACCACAGCATTCTACAGCGATACGCCATCCCATCTAGTTTGGGCTTAGTGGGACTATCATTTGTTTGTCAACAGGACATGACCCAACACACCTCCAGGGTGTGTAAGGGCTATTTTACCAAGAAGGGGAGTGATGGAGTGCTGTATCAGATGACCTGGCCTCCACAATCCCCCAACCTCAACCCAATTGAGATGGTTTGGGATGAGTCAGACGGCAGAGTGAAGGAAAAGCAACCAACAAGTGCTCAGCATATGTGGGAACTCCTTCAAGACTTGGAAAAGCATTCCAGGTGAAGCTGGTTGAGAGAATGCCAAGAGTGTTTAAAGCTGTCATCAAGGCAAAGTGTGGCTATTTGAAGAATCTCAAATATAAAATACATTTTGATTTGTTTAACACTTTTTTGGTTACTACATGATTTCATATGTGTTAATTCATAGTTTTGATGTATTCACTATTATTCTATAATGTAAAAAATAGTACAAATAAAGAAAAACCCTTGAATGAGTAGGTGTCCAAACTTTTGACTGGTACTGTATGTCCTATAGATAGGGTTACTTTCTGTCTTATCACATAGGAAAAGAAAGCCCCACTGTCTCTACAATACCCAATATTAAACTATAGAGCAGAGATAGGGATATAATGGTCAATGTCCAATAGAGAAGGTCTGACTGTAGAGCTGAATACCTTAGAGAAGGTCTGACTGTAGAACGGTATACCTTAGAGAAGGTCTGACTGTAGAACGGTATACCTTAGAGAAGGTCTGACTGTAGAACGGTATACCTTACACTACCCAGTAGATCCTAGATAGAGGAACTGTTAAAGTATTACAGTGACGTCAAAGAGGAAGCTTGTGACTGACTTACACAGTGTAAGAGCCCATAGGAAATACAGACGTTTCTTCATTATAATGGGGTAATGCTGAAGACATCTGCTGTTTTGTTGGTGGTCCTGTACTCTGTATGGGTTAGGAACTAGTTTAGACCTATTTAGGCTTAGGCTTATCCTATATAGAACATAGTATGTGTTCTAGAACTCAGTTGTCATTCTAGAGCCTACAATTCAAGAGAGAGGAACAGAGGAACATTCTAGTGTGTGTTGTATCAGGAAGCAGAGAGATCCCAAATGGCACCCTATTCCTTATGGGGCCTGGTCAAAAGTAGTGCACTATAAAAGGAATAGGGTGCCATTTGGGACAAAACCTCAGTCAGACAAACTGCTGCCTGTGAAGTCATGATGTGTGGTGGACCAGTTGTCGGTCCGTGAAGTCATGATGTGTGGTGGACCAGTTGTCGGCCTGTGAAGTCATGATGTGTGGTGGACCAGTTGTCGGTCCGTGAAGTCATGATGTGTGGAGGAACAGTTGTCGGTCCGTGAAGTCATGATGTGTTGAGGAACAGTTGTCGGTCCGTGAAGTCATGATGTGTGGTGGACCAGTTGTCGGCCTGTGAAGTCATGATGTGTGGTGGAACAGTTGTCGGTCCGTGAAGTCATGATGTGTTGAGGAACAGTTGTCGGCCTGTGAAGTCATGATGTGTGGAGGAACAGTTGTCGGCCTGTGAAGTCATGATGTGTGGTGGAACAGTTGTCGGCCTGTGAAGTCTTGATGTGTGGAGGAACAGTTGTCGGTCCGTGAAGTCTTGATGTGTGGAGGAACAGTTGTCGGTCCGTGAAGTCATGATGTGTGGTGGAACAGTTGTCGGTCCGTGAAGTCATGATGTGTGGTGGAACAGTTGTCGGCCTGTGAAGTCATGATGTGTGGTGGAACAGTTGTCGGTCCGTGAAGTCATGATGTGTGGTGGAACAGTTGTCGGTCCGTGAAGTCATGATGTGTGGTGGAACAGTTGTCGGTCCGTGAAGTCATGATGTGTGGTGGAACAGTTGTCGGTCCGTGAAGTCATGATGTGTGGAGGAACAGTTGTCGGCCTGTGAAGTCATGATGTGTTGAGGAACAGTTGTCGGCCTGTGAAGTCATGATGTGTGGTGGAACAGTTGTCGGTCCGTGAAGTCATGATGTGTTGAGGAACAGTTGTCGGCCTGTGAAGTCATGATGTGTTGAGGAACAGTTGTCGGCCTGTGAAGTCATGATGTGTGGAGGAACAGTTGTCGGTCCGTGAAGTCATGATGTGTTGAGGAACAGTTGTCAGTCAGCCTCTAACTACAACCTCCATTTTCTCTTACTCAATCATTGGTATTTGACATGGAAAACATACAGGTAACTGCCAAAATAAAGGAAACACCAACATAAAGTGTCTTAATAGAGCCGCCAGAACAGCTTCAGTGTGTCTTGGCGTAGATTCTACAAGTGTCTGGAACTCTATTGGAGGGTTGCGACACCATTCTTTCCATTAGAAATTCCATCATGTGGTGTTTTGTTGATGGTGGTGGAAAACGCTGTCTCAGGGCGCCGCTCCAGAATCTCCCATAAGTGTTCAATTGGGTTGAGATCTGGTGACTGAGACACACACACACACTCTCTCTCACACACACACTCTCTCTCACACACACACACACACACACACACACACACACACAGACACACACACAAACACACTCTGCAGGACTCTGCCTCATAGTAAAACTTTAGTCAGAACCGGGACCCTGTAGTCCACAGGCCATTTCCCCTTGCTGTTTAGCAGGGAGCCCTTTGTGTTACAGGCCTGTGGAACAGTCTTTTAGGGTCATGTCTATGCCGGCGTGTGACAGGACCCCAGTATACAGTAAGTGTGTTGACCCAGTGATGTCGTGGTGAGACAGAAGTCACCAAATAAAGCAGGGGTCAAGGGTCAGGTCATGACCTCGTCCTGTTGTGTGACGCTCGTTAGAGGAAGACTGATGGATGGTCTGAAGATTTGGGCTGTTCCTCATCTCTGACTTCATAGCTGTGTGTGTGTGTGTGTGTATGTGTGTGTGTGTGTGTGTGTGTGTGTGTGTGTGTGTGTGCGTGTGTGTGTGTGTGTGAGAGTATGTGCAGTGTTATGTGTGTAGCAGACAGACTCCCTCTTCATTGGCCCACGGCGGCCTGTCTGTCTGAGTATTGGTGTCTAGTTTTAATCTGATTGCTATGACCTGTACTTGACCTAGCTGACCTTCAAACGGACCTAATGATAGTCCTCTCTTCTCCTGTAACACTGTCAACAACCTAATGATAGTCCTCTCTTCTCCTTTATTACTGTCAACACCCTAATGATAGTCCTCTCTTCTCCTGTAACACTGTCAACACCCTAATGAAAGTACTCTCTTCTCCTGTAACACTGTCAACACCCTAATGATAGTAATATCTTCTCCTGTAACACTGTCAACACCCTAATGATAGTCCTCTCTTCTCCTGTAACACTGTCAACACCCGAAAGATAGTCCACTCTTCTCCTGTATCACAGTCAACACCCTAATGATAGTCATCTCTTCTCTTGTAACACTGTCAACACCCTAATGATAGTAATCTCTTTTCCTGTAACACTGTCAAAATCCTAATGATAGTCCTCTCTTCTCCTGTAACACTGTCAACACCCTAATGATAGTCCTCTCTTCTCCTGTAATACTGTCAACACCCTAATGATAGTCCTCTCTTTTCCTGTAACATTGTCAACACCCTAATGATAGTCCTCTCTTCTCCTGTAACACTGTCAACACCCTAAAGATAGTCCACTCTTCTCCTGTATCATGGTCAACACCCTAATAATAGTCATTTTTCTCTTGTAACACTGTCAACACCCTAATGATAGTCCTCTCTTCTCCTGTAACACTGTCAACACCCTAATGATAGTCTTCCCTTCTCCTGAAATACTGTCAACACCCTAATGATAGTCCTCTCTTCTCCTATATCATGGTCAACACCCTAATGATAGTCCTCTCTTCTCCTGTAACACTGTCAACACCCTAATGATAGTCCTCTCTTCTCCTGTAACACTGACAACACCCTAATGATAGTCCTCTCTTCTCCTATACCATGGTCAACACCCTAATGATAGTCCTCTCTTCTCCTGTAACACTGTCAACACCCTAATGATAGTCCTATTTTCTCCTGTATCACTGTCAACACCCTAATGATAGTCCTCTCTTCTCCTGGAACACTGTCAACACCCTAATGATAGTATTCTCTTCTCCTGTAATACTGTCAACACCCTAATGATAGTCCTCTCTTCTCCTCTAATATTGTCAATACCATAATGATAGTCCTCTCTTCTCCTGTAACACTGTCAGCACCCTAATGATAGTCCTCTCTTCTCCTGTAACACTGTCAACACCCTAATGATAGTCCTCTCTTTTCCTGTAACACTGTCAACACCCTAATGATAGTCATCTCTTCTCCTGAAACACTGTCAACACCCTAATGAAAGTCCTCTCTTCTCCTGTAACAACGTCAACACCCTAATGATAGTCCTCTCCTTTAACACTGTCAACGCCTTAATGATAGTCCTCTCTTCTGCTGTATAACTGTCAACACCCTAATGATAGTCCTCTCTTCTCCTGTAACATTGTCAACACCCTAATGATAGTCCTCTCTTCTCCTGTAACACTCTCAACACCCTAATGATAGTCCTCTCTTCTCCTGTAACATTGTCAACACCGTACTGATAGTCATCTCTTCTCCAGTAATACTGTCAACAACCTAATGATAGTCCTCTCTTCTCCTGTAACACTGTCAACACCCTAATGATAATCCTCTCTTCTCCTGTTACACTGTCAACACCCTAATGATAGTCCTCTCTTCTCCTGTAACACTATCAACACCCTAATGATAGTCCTCTCTTCTCCTGTAACACTGTCAGCACCCTAATGATAGTCCTCTCTTCTCCTGTAACACTGTCAACACCCTAATGATAGTCCTCTCTTCTCCTGTAACACTGTCAACACCCTAATGATAGTCCTCTCTTCTCCTGTAACACTGTCAACACCCTAATGAAAGTCCTCTCTTCTCCTGTAACACTGTCAACACCCTAATGATAGTCCTCTCCTTTAACACTGTCAACGCCGAATGAATGATAGTCCTCTCTTCTCCTGTAACACTGTCAACAACCCTAATGATAGTCCTCTCTTCTCCTGTAACACTGTCAACACCCTAATGATAGTCCTCTCTTCTCCTGTAACACTGTCAACACCCTAATGAAAGTCCTCTCTTCTCCTGTAACACCGTCAACACCCTAATGATAGTCCTCTCCTTTAACACTGTCAACGCCCGAATGATAGTCTCTCTTCTCCTGTAACACTGTCAACACCCGAATGATAGTCCTCTCTTCTCCCGTAACACTGTCAACACCCTAATGATAGTCCTCTCTTCTCCTGTAACACTCTCAACACCCTAATGATAGTCCTCTCTTCTCCTGTAAAATTGTCAACACCCTACTGATAGTCATATCTTCTCCAGTAACACTGTCAACACCCTAATGATAGTCATCTCTTCTCCTGTAACACTGTCAACACCCTAATGATAGTCATCTCTTCTCCTGAAACACTGTCAACACCCTAATGAAAGTCCTCTCTTCTCCTGTATAACCGTCAACACCCTAATGATAGTCCTCTCCTTTAACACTGTCAACGCCCTAATGATAGTCCTCTCTTCTACTGTAACACTGTCAACACCCTAATTATAGTCCTCTCTTCTCCTGTAATACTGTCAACACCCTAATGATAGTCATCTATTTTCCTGTAATACTGTCAACACCCTAATGATAGTCCTCTCTTCTCCTCTAATATTGTCAATACCCTAATGATAGTCCTCTCTTCTCCTGTAACACTGTCAACACCCTAATGAAAGTCCTCTCTTCTCCTGTAACACCGTCAACACCCTAATGATAGTCCTCTCCTTTAACACTGTCAACGCCCGAATGATAGTCCTCTCTTCTCCTGTAACACTGTCAACACCCTAATGATAGTCCTCTCTTCTCCCGTAACACTGTCAACACCCTAATGATAGTCCTCTCTTCTCCTGTAACACTCTCAACACCCTAATGATAGTCCTCTCTTCTCCTGTAAAATTGTCAACACCCTACTGATAGTCATATCTTCTCCAGTAACACTGTCAACACCCTAATGATAGTCATCTCTTCTCCTGTAACACTGTCAACACCCTAATGATAGTCATCTCTTCTCCTGAAACACTGTCAACACCCTAATGAAAGTCCTCTCTTCTCCTGTATAACCGTCAACACCCTAATGATAGTCTCTCCTTTAACACTGTCAACGCCCTAATGATAGTCCTCTCTTCTACTGTAACACTGTCAACACCCTAATACTAGTCCTCTCTTCTCCTGTAACACTATCAACACCCTAATTATAGTCCTCTCTTCTCCTGTAATACTGTCAACACCCTAATGATAGTCATCTATTTTCCTGTAATACTGTCAACACCCTAATGATAGTCCTCTCTTCTCCTCTAATATTGTCAATACCCTAATGATAGTCCTCTCTTCTCCTGTAACACTGTCAGCACCCTAATGATAGTCCTTTCTTCTCCTGTAACACTGTCAACACCCTAATGATATTCCTCTCTTCTCCTGTAACACTGTCAACACCGTAATGATAGTAATCTCTTCTCCTGAAACACTGTCAACACCCTAATGAAAGTCCTCTCTTCTCCTGCAACACCGTCAACACCCTAATGATAGTCCTCTCCTTCTAACACTGTCAACGCCCCGAATGATAGTCCTCTCTTCTCCTGTAACACTGTCAACACCCTAATGATAGTCCTCTCTTCTCCTGTAACACTGTCAACGCCCTAATGATAGTCCTCTCTTCTCCTGTAACACTGTCAACGCCCTAATGATAGTCCTCTCTTCTCCTGTAACACTCTCAACACCCTAATGATAGTCCTCTCTTCTCCTGTAACACTGTCAACACCCTAATGATAGTCTTCTCTTCTCCTGTAACACTGTCAACACCCTAATGATAGTCCTCTCTTCTCCCGTAACACTGTCAACACCCTAATGATAGTCCTCTCTTCTCCTGTAACACTCTCAACACCCTAATGATAGTCCTCTCTTCTCCTGTAACATTGTCAACACCGTACTGATAGTCATCTCTTCTCCAGTAATACTGTCAACAACCTAATGATAGTCCTCTCTTCTCCTGTAACACTGTCAACACCCTAATGATAGTCATCTCTTCTCCTGTAACACTGTCAACACCCTAATGATAGTCATCTCTTCTCCTGAAACACTGTCAACACCCTAATGAAAGTCCTCTCTTCTCCTGTATAACCGTCAACACCCTAATGATAGTCCTCTCCTTTAACACTGTCAACGCCCTAATGATAGTCCTCTCTTCTACTGTAACACTGTCAACACCCTAATACTAGTCCTCTCTTCTCCTGTAACACTATCAACACCCTAATTATAGTCCTCTCTTCTCCTGTAATACTGTCAACACCCTAATGATAGTCATCTATTTTCCTGTAATACTGTCAACACCCTAATGATAGTCCTCTCTTCTCCTCTAATATTGTCAATACCCTAATGATAGTCCTCTCTTCTCCTGTAACACTGTCAGCACCCTAATGATAGTCCTTTCTTCTCCTGTAACACTGTCAACACCCTAATGATATTCCTCTCTTCTCCTGTAACACTGTCAACACCGTAATGATAGTAATCTCTTCTCCTGAAACACTGTCAACACCCTAATGAAAGTCCTCTCTTCTCCTGCAACACCGTCAACACCCTAATGATAGTCCTCTCCTTTAACACTGTCAACGCCCGAATGATAGTCCTCTCTTCTCCTGTAACACTGTCAACACCCTAATGATAGTCCTCTCTTCTCCTGTAACACTGTCAACGCCCTAATGATAGTCCTCTCTTCTCCTGTAACACTGTCAACGCCTAATGATAGTCCTCTCTTCTCCTGTAACACTCTCAACACCCTAATGATAGTCCTCTCTTCTCCTGTAACACTGTCAACACCCTAATGATAGTCTTCTCTTCTCCTGTAACACTGTCAACACCCTAATGATAGTCCTCTCTTCTCCCCGTAACACTGTCAACACCCTAATGATAGTCCTCTCTTCTCCTGTAACACTCTCAACACCCTAATGATAGTCCTCTCTTCTCCTGTAACATTGTCAACACCGTACTGATAGTCATCTCTTCTCCAGTAATACTGTCAACAACCTAATGATAGTCCTCTCTTCTCCTGTAACACTGTCAACACCCTAATGATAATCCTCTCTTCTCCTGTTACACTGTCAACACCCTAATGATAGTCCTCTCTTCTCCTGTAACACTATCAACACCCTAATGATAGTCCTCTCTTCTCCTGTAACACTGTCAGCACCCTAATGATAGTCCTCTCTTCTCCTGTAACACTGTCAACACCCTAATGATAGTCCTCTCTTCTCCTGTAACACTGTCAACACCCTAATGATAGTCCTCTCTTCTCCTGTAACACTGTCAACACCCTAATGAAAGTCCTCTCTTCTCCTGTAACACTGTCAACACCCTAATGATAGTCCTCTCCTTTAACACTGTCAACGCCCGAATGATAGTCCTCTCTTCTCCTGTAACACTGTCAGCACCCTAATGATAGTCCTCTCTTCTCCTGTAACACTGTCAACACCCTAATGATAGTCCTCTCTTCTCCTGTAACACTGTCAACACCCTAATGATAGTCCTCTCTTCTCCTGTAACACTGTCAACACCCTAATGAAAGTCCTCTCTTCTCCTGTAACACCGTCAACACCCTAATGATAGTCCTCTCCTTTAACACTGTCAACGCCCGAATGATAGTCCTCTCTTCTCCTGTAACACTGTCAACACCCTAATGATAGTCATCTCTTCTCCTGAAACACTGTCAACACCTAATGAAAGTCCTCTCTTCTCCTGTAACACTGTCAACACCTCTGCCTAATGATAGTCCTCTCTTCTCCTGTAACACTGTCAACACCCTAATGATAGTCCTCTCTTCTCCTGTAACACTGTCAACACCCAATGATAGTCTACTTCTCCTGTAATACTGTCAACACCCTAATGATAGTCTCCTTTTCTCCTATTGTCAACACCCAATGATAGTCTATCTTCTTGTAACACTTGTCAATACCCTAATGATAGTCCCTTTTCCACACTTAAAATAAATTCCTCTCTTCTCCTGTAACACCGTCAACACCCTAATGATAGTCCTCTCCTTTAACACTGTCAACGCCCGAATGATAGTCCTCTCTTCTCCTGTAACACTGTCAACACCCTAATGATAGTCCTCTCTTCTCCCGTAACACTGTCAACACCCTAATGATAGTCCTCTCTTCTCCTGTAACACTCTCAACACCCTAATGATAGTCCTCTCTTCTCCTGTAAAATTGTCAACACCCTACTGATAGTCATATCTTCTCCAGTAACACTGTCAACACCCTAATGATAGTCATCTCTTCTCCTGTAACACTGTCAACACCCTAATGATAGTCATCTCTTCTCCTGAAACACTGTCAACACCCTAATGAAAGTCCTCTCTTCTCCTGTATAACCGTCAACACCCTAATGATAGTCCTCTCCTTTAACACTGTCAACGCCTAATGATAGTCCTCTCTTCTACTGTAACACTGTCAACACCCTAATACTAGTCCTCTCTTCTCCTGTAACACTATCAACACCCTAATTATAGTCCTCTCTTCTCCTGTAATACTGTCAACACCCTAATGATAGTCATCTATTTTCCTGTAATACTGTCAACACCCTAATGATAGTCCTCTCTTCTCCTCTAATATTGTCAATACCCTAATGATAGTCCTCTCTTCTCCTGTAACACTGTCAGCACCCTAATGAAAGTCCTCTTCTTCTCCTGTAACACCGTCAACACCTAATGATAGTCCTCTCTTCTCCTGTAACACTGTCAACGCCCTAATGATAGTCCTCTCTTCTCCTGTAAACACTGTCAACACCCTAATGATAGTCTCTCTCTCCTGTAATACGTCAACACCTCTAATGATAGTCCTCTCTTCTCCTGTAACACTGTCAACGCCCAATGATAGTCTTCTCTTCTCCTGTAACACTGTCACAACCCTAATGATAGCTCTCTTCTCCCGTAACACTGTCAACACCCTAATGATAGTCCTCTCTTCTCCTGTAACACTCTCAACACCCTAATGATAGTCCTCTCTTCTCCTGTAAAATTGTCAACACCCTACTGATAGTCATATCTTCTCCAGTAACACTGTCAACACCCTAATGATAGTCATCTCTTCTCCTGTAACACTGTCAACACCCTAATGATAGTCATCTCTTCTCCTGAAACACTGTCAACACCCTAATGAAAGTCCTCTCTTCTCCTGTATAACCGTCAACACCCTAATGATAGTCCTCTCCTTTAACACTGTCAACGCCCTAATGATAGTCCTCTCTTCTACTGTAACACTGTCAACACCCTAATGCTAGTCCTCTCTTCTCCTGTAACACTATCAACACCTAATTATAGTCCTCTCTTCTCCTGTAATACTGTCAACACCCTAATGATAGTCATCTATTTTCCTGTAATACTGTCAACACCCTAATGATAGTCTCTCTTCTCCTCTAATATTGTCAATACCCTAATGATAGTCCTCTCTTCTCCTGTAACACTGTCAGCACCCTAATGATAGTCCTCTCTTCTCCTGTAACACTGTCAACACCCTAATGATATTCCTCTCTTCTCCTGTAACACTGTCAACACCGTAATGATAGTAATCTCTTCTCCTGAAACACTGTCAACACCCTAATGAAAGTCCTCTCTTCTCCTGCAACACCGTCAACACCCTAATGATAGTCCTCTCCTTTAACACTGTCAACGCCCGAATGATAGTCCTCTCTTCTCCTGTAACACTGTCAACACCCTAATGATAGTCCTCTCTTCTCCTGTAACACTCTCAACACCCTAATGATAGTCCTCTCTTCTCCTGTAACACTGTCAACACCCTAATGATAGTCCTCTCTTCTCCTGTAACACTGTCAACACCCTAATGATAGTCCTCTCTTCTCCTGTAACACTGTCAACACCCTAATGATAGTCCTCTCTTCTCCTGTAACACTGTCAACACCCTAATGATAGTCATCTCTTCTCCTGAAACACTGTCAACACCCTAATGAAAGTCCTCTCTTCTCCTGTAACACCGTCAACACCCTAATGATAGTCCTCTCCTTTAACACTGTCAACGCCCTAATGATAGTCCTCTCTTCTGCTGTATAACTGTCAACACCCTAATGATAGTCCTCTCTTCTCCTGTAACACTGTCAACACCCTAATGATAGTCCTCTCTTCTCCTGTAACACTGTCAACACCCTAATGATAGTCCTCTCTTCTCCTGTAACACTGTCAACACCCTAATGATAGTCCTCTCTTCTCCTGTAACACTGTCAACACCCTAATAATAGTCGTCTCTTCTCCTGTAACACCGTCAACACCTAATGATAGTCCTCTCTTCTCCTGTAACACTGTCAACACCCTAATGATAGTCCTCTCTTCTCCTGTAACACTGTCAACACCCTAATGATAGTCCTCTCTTCTCCAGTAACACTGTCAACACCCTAATGATAGTCATCTCTTCTCCTGTAACACTGTCAACACCCTAATGATAGTCATCTCTTCTCCTGAAACACTGTCAACACCCTAATGAAAGTCCTCTCTTCTCCTGTATAACCGTCAACACCCTAATGATAGTCCTCTCCTTTAACACTGTCAACGCCCCTAATGATAGTCCTCTCTTCTACTGTAACACTGTCAACACCCTAATGCTAGTCCTCTCTTCTCCTGTAACACTATCAACACCCTAATTATAGTCCTCTTCTCCTGTAATACTGTCAACACCCTAATGATAGTCATCTATTTTCCTGTAATACTGTCAACACCCTAATGATAGTCCTCTCTTCTCCTCTAATATTGTCAATACCCTAATGATAGTCCTCTCTTCTCCTGTAACACTGTCAGCACCCTAATGATAGTCCTTTCTTCTCCTGTAACACTGTCAACACCCTAATGATATTCCTCTCTTCTCCTGTAACACTGTCAACACCGTAATGATAGTAATCTCTTCTCCTGAAACACTGTCAACACCCTAATGAAAGTCCTCTCTTCTCCTGCAACACCGTCAACACCCTAATGATAGTCCTCTCCTTTAACACTGTCAACGCCCGAATGATAGTCCTCTCTTCTCCTGTAACACTGTCAACACCCTAATGATAGTCCTCTCTTCTCCTGTAACACTGTCAACGCCCTAATGATAGTCCTCTCTTCTCCTGTAACACTCTCAACACCCTAATGATAGTCCTCTCTTCTCCTGTAACACTGTCAACACCCTAATGATAGTCTTCTCTTCTCCTGTAACACTGTCAACACCCTAATGATAGTCCTCTCTTCTCCCGTAACACTGTCAACACCCTAATGATAGTCCTCTCTTCTCCTGTAACACTCTCAACACCCTAATGATAGTCCTCTCTTCTCCTGTAAAATTGTCAACACCCTACTGATAGTCATATCTTCTCCAGTAACACTGTCAACACCCTAATGATAGTCATCTCTTCTCCTGTAACACTGTCAACACCCTAATGATAGTCATCTCTTCTCCTGAAACACTGTCAACACCCTAATGAAAGTCCTCTCTTCTCCTTTATAACCGTCAACACCCTAATGATAGTCCTCTCCTTTAACACTGTCAACGCCCTAATGATAGTCCTCTCTTCTACTGTAACACTGTCAACACCCTAATGCTAGTCCTCTCTTCTCCTGTAACACTATCAACACCCTAATTATAGTCCTCTCTTCTCCTGTAATACTGTCAACACCCTAATGATAGTCATCTATTTTCCTGTAATACTGTCAACATCCTAATGATAGTCCTCTCTTCTCCTCTAATATTGTCAATACCCTAATGATAGTCCTCTCTTCTCCTGTAACACTGTCAGCACCCTAATGATAGTCCTCTCTTCTCCTGTAACACTGTCAACACCCTAATGATATTCCTCTCTTCTCCTGTAACACTGTCAACACCGTAATGATAGTAATCTCTTCTCCTGAAACACTGTCAACACCCTAATGAAAGTCCTCTCTTCTCCTGCAACACCGTCAACACCCTAATGATAGTCCTCTCCTTTAACACTGTCAACGCCCGAATGATAGTCCTCTCTTCTCCTGTAACACTGTCAACACCCTAATGATAGTCCTCTCTTCTCCTGTAACACTCTCAACACCCTAATGATAGTCCTCTCTTCTCCTGTAACACTGTCAACACCCTAATGATAGTCTTCTCTTCTCCTGTAACACTGTCAACACCCTAATGATAGTCCTCTCTTCTCCTGTAACACTGTCAACACCCTAATGATAGTCCTCTCTTCTCCTGTAACACTGTCAACACCCTAATGATAGTCATCTCTTCTCCTGAAACACTGTCAACACCCTAATGAAAGTCCTCTCTTCTCCTGTAACACCGTCAACACCCTAATGATAGTCCTCTCCTTTAACACTGTCAACGCCCTAATGATAGTCCTCTCTTCTGCTGTAAAACTGTCAACACCCTAATGATAGTCCTCTCTCTTCTCCTGTAACACTGTCAACACCCTAATGATAGTCCTCTCTTCTCCTGTAACACTGTCAACACCCTAATGATAGTCATCTCTTCTCCTGTAACACTGTCAACACCCTAATGATAGTCCTCTCTTCTCCTGTAACACTGTCAACACCCTAATAATAGTCGTCTCTTCTCCTGTAACACCGTCAACACCCTAATGATAGTCCTCTCTTCTCCTGTAACACTGTCAACACCCTAATGATAGTCCTCTCTTCTCCTGTAACACTGTCAACACCCTAATGATAGTCCTCTCTTCTCCTGTAACACTATCAACACCCTAATTATAGTCCTCTCTTCTCCTGTAATACTGTCAACACCCTAATGATAGTCATCTATTTTCCTGTAATACTGTCAACACCCTAATGATAGTCCTCTCTTCTCCTCTAATATTGTCAATACCCTAATGATAGTCCTCTCTTCTCCTGTAACACTGTCAGCACCCTAATGATAGTCCTTTCTTCTCCTGTAACACTGTCAACACCCTAATGATATTCCTCTCTTCTCCTGTAACACTGTCAACACCGTAATGATAGTAATCTCTTCTCCTGAAACACTGTCAACACCCTAATGAAAGTCCTCTCTTCTCCTGCAACACCGTCAACACCCTAATGATAGTCCTCTCCTTTAACACTGTCAACGCCCGAATGATAGTCCTCTCTTCTCCTGTAACACTGTCAACACCCTAATGATAGTCCTCTCTTCTCCTGTAACACTGTCAACGCCCTAATGATAGTCCTCTCTTCTCCTGTAACACTCTCAACACCCTAATGATAGTCCTCTCTTCTCCTGTAACACTGTCAACACCCTAATGATAGTCTTCTCTTCTCCTGTAACACTGTCAACACCCTAATGATAGTCCTCTCTTCTCCCGTAACACTGTCAACACCCTAATGATAGTCCTCTCTTCTCCTGTAACACTCTCAACACCTAATGATAGTCCTCTCTTCTCCTGTAAAATTGTCAACACCCTACTGATAGTCATATCTTCTCCAGTAACACTGTCAACACCCTAATGATAGTCATCTCTTCTCCTGTAACACTGTCAACACCCTAATGATAGTCATCTCTTCTCCTGAAACACTGTCAACACCCTAATGAAAGTCCTCTCTTCTCCTTTATAACCGTCAACACCCTAATGATAGTCCTCTCCTTTAACACTGTCAACGCCCTAATGATAGTCCTCTCTTCTACTGTAACACTGTCAACACCCTAATGCTAGTCCTCTCTTCTCCTGTAACACTATCAACACCCTAATTATAGTCCTCTCTTCTCCTGTAATACTGTCAACACCCTAATGATAGTCATCTATTTTCCTGTAATACTGTCAACACCCTAATGATAGTCCTCTCTTCTCCTCTAATATTGTCAATACCCTAATGATAGTCCTCTCTTCTCCTGTAACACTGTCAGCACCCTAATGATAGTCCTCTCTTCTCCTGTAACACTGTCAACACCCTAATGATATTCCTCTCTTCTCCTGTAACACTGTCAACACCGTAATGATAGTAATCTCTTCTCCTGAAACACTGTCAACACCCTAATGAAAGTCCTCTCTTCTCCTGCAACACCGTCAACACCCTAATGATAGTCCTCTCCTTTAACACTGTCAACGCCCGAATGATAGTCCTCTCTTCTCCTGTAACACTGTCAACACCCTAATGATAGTCCTCTCTTCTCCTGTAACACTCTCAACACCCTAATGATAGTCCTCTCTTCTCCTGTAACACTGTCAACACCCTAATGATAGTCTTCTCTTCTCCTGTAACACTGTCAACACCCTAATGATAGTCCTCTCTTCTCCTGTAACACTGTCAACACCTAATGATAGTCCTCTCTTCTCCTGTAACACTGTCAACACCCTAATGATAGTCATCTCTTCTCCTGAAACACTGTCAACACCCTAATGAAAGTCCTCTCTTCTCCTGTAACACCGTCAACACCCTAATGATAGTCCTCTCCTTTAACACTGTCAACGCCTAATGATAGTCCTCTCTTCTGCTGTATAACTGTCAACACCCTAATGATAGTCCTCTCTTCTCCTGTAACACTGTCAACACCCTAATGATAGTCCTCTCTTCTCCTGTAACACTGTCAACACCCTAATGATAGTCCTCTCTTCTCCTGTAACACTGTCAACACCCTAATGATAGTCCTCTCTTCTCCTGTAACACTGTCAACACCCTAATAATAGTCGTCTCTTCTCCTGTAACACCGTCAACACCCTAATGATAGTCCTCTCTTCTCCTGTAACACTGTCAACACCCTAATGATAGTCCTCTCTTCTCCTGTAACACTGTCAACACCCTAATGATAGTACTCTCTTCTCCTGTAACACTGTCAACACCCTAATGATAGTCTTCTCTTCTCCTGTAACACTGTCAACACCCTAATGATAGTCTTCTCTTCTCCTGTAACACTGTCAACACCCTAATGATAGTCCTCTCTTCTCCCCTTTTAGCTGGTGTCCTCTACTCTCCACTAATTTCCCCTCCACTTCCCTCTCTCGTAACTATTTTCCTCTTTTTATCTCCTCTCCTCTCCTCTCCTCTCCTCTCCTCTCCTCTCCTCTCCTCTCCTCTCCTCTCCTCTCCTCTCCTCTCCTCTCCTCTCCTCTCCTCTCCTCTCCTCCCTCCTCAAATTTTTTTATCACCCTATCTGTCTTCGTATAGGTCAGCCCTCAGCTTTGTCTCTGTCTCCATGGTAACCCCCTCCATCCTTTGTCTGTACCAGTCTCTGACATCACCACAGTGAGAATCAGTGTTCCTTTATTAATAACATCCATCTTCTCTCTGAACCATGCTTCCTATCTGAGGGAGGGAGGGAGGGAGGGAAGGGAGGAGGAGGAGGAAGGAGGGAGGAGGGAGGGAGGGAGGAGGGAGGAGGGAGGGAAGGAGTGGGGAGAGAGGGAGGGAGGGAAGGAGGGGGGAGAGAGGGAGGGAGGGCGAAATTCGTCTCCAAACCAAAATGACATAGACAAATGGATTAATGAGTTGGATTCTGTGTTTTCACATGCAGAAGCTTTTCATAAAAATACTTTATCTACCTTCCCAATGAAAACTATACTGAACAAAAATATAAACGCAACATGTAAAGTGTTTGGCCCATGTTTCATGAGTTTAAATAAAAGATCCCAGAAATGTTACATACACACAACAAGCTTATTTCTCTAAAATTTGCTGCACAAATATGTTTACATCCCTGTTAGTGATAATTTCTCCTTTGCCATGATAATCATCCACCTGACAGGTGTGGCATATCAAGAAGCTGATTAAACAGCATGATCATTACACAGGTGCACTTTGTGCTGGGGACAATAAAATACCACTCTAAAATGTGCAGTTTTGTCACACAACACAATGCCACAGATGTCTCAAGTTTTGAGGGAGCGTGAAATTGGCACGTTGACTGCAGGAATGTCCCCCAGAGCTATTGCTAGAGAATTGAATGTTAATTTCTCTACCATAAGCCATTTCTCTACCAACATCATTTTAGAGAATTTGGCAGTACGTCCAACCGGCCTCACAACCGCAGACCACGTGTAACCACGCCAGCCCAGGACCTCCACATCCGTCTTCTTCACCTGTGAGATCGTCTGAGATCAGCCACTGAGACATCTGATGAAACTGAGGAGTATTTCTGTCTGTAATAAAACCCTTTTGTGGGGAAAAACTAATTCTGATTGGGTGGGCCTGGCTCCCCAGTGGATAGGCCTGGCTTCCAAGTGGGTGGGCCTATGCCCTCCCTGGCCCACCCATGGCTGCGCCCCCTGCCCAGTCATGTGAAATCCTAATGAATTTATTTCAATTGACTGATTTCTTTATATGAACTGTAACTCAGTAAAATCTTTGAAATTGTTGCATGTTGCGTTTATATTTTGGTTCAGTATAGTTAGAAAATGTGATCATATATTTTATGGAAAATATATGTTGTATGTTTCTGGACAACGCATCATCCTGCCTTGTTGAAAACATGAGAGAGCATTGCAGATTACTGTTGGATTTGAGAAGGGCACTCCTCCCTCACCGCTTTTGCCCATTCACGTCACGGGCCATAGCCCGGTGCACCGCGGTTCAGCTTAATCGAACTACCACATTGATCTGCAACAGAAGAACTCTCTAGAACTGCTGATGTGGTACGAGCCCTGGCATCAGATACTCTAGAACTGCTGATGTGGTACGAGCCCTGGCATCAGATACTCTAGAACTGCTGATGTGGTACGAGCCCTGGCATCAGATACTCTAGAACTGCTGATGTGGTACGAGCCCTGGCATCAGGCAGTCTAGAATCTGCTTGTGTCACTTTTATCCATTTTGCAGTGTAATTGTACACTGTTTAAATATTACTTTGTATTTTGTATGAGATTGACTGTACTGAGAACGGTGGATAATTGGTGGATGTCCGTGGACTATAACATGCTGTTTAAATATGGTTCCGTTTAGAAATAGACTAGATTATTCCACATACTTTGGAGAAGGCATGTCATATTGATTCACAGTGCTCAAGAGACGCTACTAAGGAGAGGATTAGTGAAGATTAGTGAATAACAGTTATTTTAACATTTCCTCTCTCTCCCTCCCTCTCCAGGTGACAGCGACGGATGCGGACCGTGGTTCCTTCGGAGCAGTATCGTACTCCCTGGGGTCTGGTTCTAGCAGCATGGTACCGGCCCAGTTTACTGTCAACAAGGAGACTGGTCAGCTGTGTTCCAGCACAACACTGGACCGAGAGCAGGGGTCAGGCAACTATGACCTCACTGTGACCGCTACTGATGGGGTGAGAACCTATCTTGTGTTCTCCTCTCCTCTCCTCTCCTCTCCTCTCCTCTCCTCTCCTCTCCTCTCCTCTCCTCTCCTCTCCTCTCCTCTCCTCTCCTCTCCTCTCCTCGCCTCGCCTCGCCTCGCCTCGCCTCTGCTCTCTTCTTCTCTCTTCTCCTCTCCTCTCCTCTCCTCTCCTCTCCTCTTCTCTCCTCTCCTCTCCTCTCCTCTCCTCTCCTCTCTCTCCTCTCCTCTCCTCTCCTCTCCTCTCCTCTCCTCTCTTCATTTCTACCCTCCTCTCCTCTCCTCTCTCCTCTCTTCTTCTCACCTCTCCTCTCTTCTCTTCACTTCTCCTCTTCTATCCTCTCCTCTCTCCTCTCCTCTCTTCTTCTCACCTCTCCTCTCCTCTCTTCACTTCTCCTCTTCTCTCCTCTCCTCTCCTCTCCTCTCTTCACACACACACACACAGAAGGGAGGAGAGGAGAGAGGGGATGAGAGAGGGGAGGAGAGAGAGGAGAAGAGAGGGGAGGAGAGAGAGGAGAGAGTGGAGGAGAGAGGGGAGGAGAGAAAGGGGGGAGGGGGGAGAAGAGAGAGAAGAAGAGAGGGGAGAAGAGAGGGGAGAAGAGAAAGGAAAAGAGAGGGGAGGAGAGGGGAGGAGAGAGGGGAGAAGAGAGGGAGGAGACTGGGGAGGATAGAGGGGAGAAGAGAGGGGAGGAGAGAGGGGAGAAGAGATGGGAGGAGAGAGGGGAGAAGAGAGGGGAGAAGAGAGGGGAGGTTGAGAGGGGAGAAGAGATGGGAGGAGAGAGGGGAGAAGAGAGGGGACATGGCAACACAGGTATGGTAAAGCAATTAAAGGAGAGATAAGAAGAATGAGAGAGAAGGAGAGATAAGGAGAGATCAGGAGAGATAAGGAGAGATAAGGAGACATAAGGAGAGGGAAATAATATGAAGAGAGGAAAAGAGAGTGAGAGATTTTAAATATCTTTATTGGTTACATAATTAAAAGTACAAACTTTACTTCATTTTAACGGACCTAGAAAGTTATACCTTGGCCCTACATCGTACAGGTCAGAGGCACCCACCCAGGACAGAAAACTAGCCTGGAATAAGGAAAAAACTGATGCTGCACTGTCTCCTCCTCCCCACCGAACAGACACCCCCTCCTCACTGGTGGATCAAGGTGTGACACGTATCTGTTCGTAGCGAAAGCCCCTTGAATAATCCTCCAGTGTAGATCAGCAGTATGATTTCTCTATGAGAGGCTTATACAGGGAGCATCAACATCTAGAGATGGAGAAAGAGAGAGAGAGAGAGAGAGAGAGAGAGAGAGAGAGAGAGAGAGAGAGAGAGAGAGAGAGAGAGAGAGAGAGAGAGAGAGAGAGAGAGAGAGAGAGAGAGAGAGAGAGAGAGAGAGAGAGAGTGAGAGAGTGTGAGAGAGAGAGAGAGAGAGAGAGAGAGAGAGAGAGAGAGAGAGAGAGAGAGAGAGAGAGAGAGAGAGAGAGAGAGAGAGAGAGAGAGAGAGAGAGAGAGAGAGAGAGAGAGAGAGAGAGAGAGAGAGAGAGAGAGAGAGAGAGAGAGAGAGGCTTATACAGGGAACACCAACATCTAGAGACGGAGAAAGAGAGAGTGAGAGAGAGACAGAGAGAGAGAGAGAGAGACAGAGAGACAGAGAGAGAGAGAGAGAGAGAGAGAGAGAGAGAGAGAGAGAGAGAGAGAGAGAGAGAGAGAGAGAGAGAGAGGCTTATACAGGGAGCACCAACATCCTCTCAGAGAAGAGCTTGGTCCCAACCCTCCTGGCCACCCCGCTACCCTCAGCCCATACAGATGGTCTTTCTGCTGGCTAGCACAAAAGGCCCTCAGCTCCTGAGTCTTGAACGACAGGATCATTCCCTCCCCCTCCTGGTGTTCCCCTGCAGCGGCAGCCATGGTGAAAGGAGGCAGGTCCATGTCATTCGTGGCACAGCACGGTAGAACGGAGTAATGGCTGACATATGGACCCTGCTCCAGATCCAACAGGAACAGAGTAATGGCTGACATATGGACCCTGCTCCAGATCCAACAGGAACGGAGTAATGGCTGACATATGGACCCTGCTCCAGATCCAACAGGAACAGAGTAATGGCTGACATATGGACCCTGCTCCAGATCCAACAGGAACAGAGTAATGGCTGACATATGGACCCTGCTCCAGATCCAACAGGAACAAGTGCCTGTCATACCCAAGGTCCCCTGCTCTCCTCAGAACAGCCCAAGCAGTGCCTCTCCAGCACACCCGTTGCTGGTGCAGAAGTCTCTGTGCAGCTTGTAGACAGAAAGTTATCAGTCTGGACCCAATATCCATCAGCCCTTGGCCACCCTCATGGAAAGGGAGGTGTAACACTGCTGCAAGTGTCCAGTGTTGGCCAGACCAAAATACATCCACCAGTGACCTCTGCAGTTGCATGTGCCAGAGCATTGGAGCGGCCAAGTTGTTTGCGACCAGGACCCTTCCTCTGAAAGACTTCAGTGGCAACAACCACCGCCATTTAGACAACTTAGACCTTGTCCACCAGCCCCTCCCAGTTTCTCTCCTGAAACTCTGAGGTCCTCAAGAACACCCCTAATAATGTCATCCCTACTTCTCTAATCTATCTTCTATTCTATCTTCTATTCTGACTCCAGAAACTTAATCGCAAAGATTTTCCTAACGCTCTCTCTCTCTCTCTCTCTCTCTCCTTTCTCTCTCTCTCTCTCCTCTCTCTCCTCTCTCTCTCCCTTTCTCTCCTCTCTCTCCTCTTTCTCTCTCTCTCCATCCCCCCCCCCCTCTCTATAGGGTGGTCTGAGTGTGGTGGCCCGTGTCCGTGTGTATCTGGAGGACATTAATGACAACCGTCCATCCTTCTATCCCCTACTCTACACCGTGAGCCTCAGCACCCACAGCGCCCCCGGAACCTCCGTCACCAAGGTGATGGCCAACGACCCTGACGCTGGTGACAACGGCAGGGTGACCTATCGCACGGTGCCGGGTGGAGGCTCCGCCTTCTTCACTCTCAACAAAGACACAGGTGTGTGTGTGAGTGTGCGTTTGTGCCTATGTCTGTCTGTGTGTGTGTGATACCATAATGTTCCCTGTGTGTAGACAGCTGTCTGGTTTAAATTGTGATCGCTGCAGTAAAACAATAACAGTTTAGTGAAGTTGACTGACTGTGTTTTAATATTAATTATAATACTTTCACCATCCCTTCAACACAACTCTCTACAGATTTGACCTGCTCAGTAATATGTACACTCTCACTCTCTCTCTCTCTCTCTCTCTCTCTCTCTCTCTCTCTCTCTCTCTCTCTCTCTCTCTCTCTCTCTCTCTCTCTCTCTCTCTCTCTCTCTCTCTCTCTCCTCTCTCTCTCTCTCTCTCTCTCTCTCTCTCTCTCTCTCTCTCCTCTCTCTCTCTCTCTCTCTCTCTCTCTCTCTCTCTCTCTCTCTCTCTCTCTCTCTCTCTCTCTCTCTCTCTCTCTCTCTCCCTCCTTCCCTCCCTCTCTCTCACCAGGTGTGATCTCTCTTGCGCGGTCGCTTCACAGTAAGGCCAACACCCTGGTCTCCATGGTGATCTCGGCGCAGGATGGCGGCGGTCTGACGGCGCCGGTAAACGCCCGTGTCAACGTGAGCGTGGTTGGCGGCTCGGTGGCGCCCCCTCTGTTTGACCAGGCTCAGTACTACTTTACAGTGTCTGAGGAGGTCCTCAGGGGAACTGAGGTGGGCAAGGTCCATGCTGCCACCAAGACTGGTACGTTTAACAGTTTAACAAGTCTCTGCTCTTCTGATGAGGTGTTGATATTTGTCTGTTACTTGAGGTCTTTATTTTTATATAATATTTTTTATTCACAATGAATGAAAGATCAAATGTAAAGGCACTTCCCCTTTCTGAAAATCATCATCATCATCATCATCATCATCATCATCATCATCATCATCATCCTCATCATCATCATCATCATCATCATCATCATCATAATCATCGTCATCATCACCATCATCATCATCGTCGTCATCATCATCATCATCATCATCATCGTCATCACCATCATCATCATCATCATCATCATCATCGTCATCATCATCATCATCATCATCGTCATCATCATCATCATCATCATCATCATCATCATCATCGTCATCGTAGCCAGCCACATATTCCTCCCACCATGGCTAGCCAGCTGGGCTGCTACCTTTATCAACTTAATTCTATGCGCAAGACATAGAATGCTTTAGCCTCGGACAGTGTGTCAAAAGTTAGGGTCTCTCCCTCATAAAAGACACGAAGACGGTAGGGTGCAGGAGCTGAAACTTAATCCCCTTCTTGTAGAGACAGGCTTTGATGTCCTTGAATTCAGCTCTTGTCTTCACGAGATTGGCACTCAGGTCTGGGTAGAATTGTATATCTTGGCCACGGAATGTTGGTTGATGCTCCCTCGCCCAGCGCATTGCGCGTTCCTTGTCTTGGTAATGACGAAAGCAGGCTATGATCGCCCTAGGCCGCTCCCCTGAGTTGGGTTTGAGGGTGAGGGATCTGTGCGCTCGGTCGAACCCATCACTTCCACCAGCATGTCAGAGACAAATTTCACAGGGTTGATTCCAGTCTCAATTCCCTCCATGACGCCAACAATCCGGATGTTTTCCTTTCTGGTATAATTCTCCAACGAATCTACCTTGGAAAGTAGAGCTGTGTTGGCCGTTTTCATATGAGAGAGAGCTGCCTCTAGCTCGGCAGTCCGCTCGGTGTTGTCAGTGGAGAAACCTTCTAGTGTAGTGAGGCGTCGCCCCAAACGTGTTGACCGTTTCTCAAAAGGCGGCAATGGAGGTTTGGAGAGGTGCCAATGAAGTGCTGATGAGAGAAGCCAAATCCTCTTTTAGGCTACTCCTTTGTTTAGCTACAAGCGTGGTCATAGACAAGGCCTCCGACTCTGCAGCATTTTCTGTGATCCAGTAGTTGGTTCGGCCTTCGACGATGTGTTAGTCGTAGCAGTTCTCTTCGGGTTGGTCTTGCTCATGGTACAATGAAAAGTGATTTAAAAGAATATAACCAACTGATACATCCACATAAAAACTAACAGCGGCGTGTAGAAAACGTTACATCGCCCGACCGGAAGTCCTCCCCTGTCAGTTGAGGTCTATTGATCTGTTGAATGTAGCTGTTCTATCCTTCTATTGTCTTCATAGTGTAACGGCGGGAGTAAACTACACAACTTTCTAAATCCTAACATCACATTAAACCAACGTCTTTCCTGTCGTTTTTTGTCTTTTCAACATAGTGGTGCGCACACTAAACGATGTGGTACAGATGTAGTGGTACTAAACGATGTGGTCCAGATGTAGTGGTGCTAAACGATGTGGTACAGATGTAGTGGTACTAAACGATGTGGTACAGATGTAGTGGTGCTAAACGATGTGGTACAGATGTAGTGGTGCTAAACGATGTGGTACAGATGTAGTGGTGCTAAACGATGTGGTACTAAACGATGTGGTACTAAACGATGTGGTACAGATGTAGTGGTACTAAACGATGTGGTACAGATGTAGTGGTACTAAACGATGTGGTACAGATGGGGGTCACACACACACTACAAGATTCTTCCCTTTGTCGTGAGAATTCTCCATACCACGCTGTCTCACTAAAACAAACGAGCTGTGGCTCAAAGCAACCTCATACAACGTATCAGTCAGACTTGCACGCTTGCCATACAGAGTTGAAATTTCTAGCCAACATTTTGAATTGAATAACGTTGCTTGTGAACTTCAGAGCTGTAACCATTTGACACTTTGGTTTTGATTAAAGTCAAGAATAAACGCATGCTAGTAGTCATCGCTCCTGCTGGAGAGTCTACACATTCTGGGGGATGAAACAACTTCATAATCTCACTGGCTTCTTCTCTTGCCGGCTCTCATTGGCTAATACTCATCAAAGTTCTCAAATCTCACACTACAAGAGAATTTCAGATTTTGTGCCGATAAAATCAAACATTTGGAAATATTTCAGGACATCTGGGACGGCTCAGAGACTGGATCGGTAGCCCTCTGATTGGCTCACATGAAACGAGCGTCGGTGATGGCCACGTGCCCCGAGATGGGCAACGACGTGGGGGATTTTGTCTCAGCTGTACACCCGGTTTAAAGCAGTTTACGTTAATGTTGTTCTGCCTCTAACTAAGTCCCAGGCTTTTATGGTATAGTCTTGGTCCATGGGTCCAGTCTTACTCTCACTAAATCGGTTGGCTACAGTGGTTCTCAAGCGGTAACACACATGGAATGAGTTATGCATACCTCACTACTTGTATGAGACATTCATTGGAGTCTTGGTGTAGTCAGAGAATAGTTATACTGTTATCCTCAGCTCACCCTATGGGCTCTGGTCTGAGAATAGTTATCCTGGTATCCTCAGCTCACCCTATGGGCTCTGGTCTGATAATAGTTATCCTGGTATCCTCAGCTCACCCTATGGGCTCTGGTCTGATAATAGTTATCCTGGTATCCTCAGCTCACCCTATGGGCTCTGGTCTGATAATAGTTATCCTGTTATCCTCAGCTCACCCTATGGGCTCTGGTCTGAGAATAGTTATCCTGGTATCCTCAGCTCACCCTATGGGCTCTGGTCTGAGAATAGTTATCCTGGTATCCTCAGCTCACCCTATGGGCTCTGGTCTGATAATAGTTATACTGTTATCCTCAGCTCACCCTATGGGCTCTGGTCTGAGAATAGTTATACTGTTATCCTCAGCTCATCCTATGGGCTCTGGTCTGATAATAGTTATCCTGTTATCCTCAGCTCACCCTATGGGCTCTGGTCTGAGAATAGTTATCCTGGTATCCTCAGCTCACCCTATGGGCTCTGGTCTGATAATAGTTATCCTGGTATCCTCAGCTCATCCTATGGGCTCTGGTCTGATAATAGTTATCCTGGTATCCTCAGCTCACCCTATGGGCTCTGGTCTGATAATAGTTATCCTGGTATCCTCAGTTCACCCTATGATTTCTGGTCATAAGTAGTGCACTATCTAGGGAATAGGGTGCCATTTGGGACACACTCTAATCTCTACTCCCTCCTCACCTCTCTGTTGGCTGATTTAACATGGATTATTTTCACAAAGAACTAGAGTTTACTCTTTCCTGGTATGAATGACTGCAGAATGATTTCTTTTGGAGGTGGTTTTGAGTAGGAGTCAAGAGAGAAGTGCTCTCATCTGGAGTGGACCTGAAGTACCCTTATCCCCCACTCGAACTGTTTTATATCTACTGTCAATAAGTCTATTGGTTAATTCGGATCCCCATTAGCTTTTGTAGAAGCAGCAGCTACACTTCACACAAAACATGACAAGTAACAAAACACTGATACACAGATAGACAGGGACAGTCCCACACATTTATAATCCAATCATATACAAACAATACATCCACTTTCATCATAACTCTTTTCAGTACAGGAGTTGAAATGGACATGGAATTTACTGTGATTGATGCTCTGTTTGTATTACAGGCTATTAAATGCCTTGTCTGTTTCACATGGAATTAACCACTATGATCCTCCCTCCCTCCCTCCCTCCCTCCCTCCCTCCCTCCCTCCCTCCTCTCCTTCCCTCCTCCCTCCTCCTCCTCCCTCCCTCCTCCTTCCTTCCTTCCTTCCTTCCTTCCTTCCTTCCTTCCTTCCTTCCTTCCTTCCTTCCTTCCTTACTTCCTTACTTCCTTCCTTCCTTCCCTCCCCTCCCCATCTCTCCCTCCCTCCCTCCCTTTCTCTCTCTCTCAGGTAATTCCCAGGACATCTCCTACTCCATCTCATCAGGTGATCCAGATGGTTATTTCACCATGGACTCTACCTCCGGGGCGCTCCGCTCCTCTCTCCCTCTGGACCACGAGGCCTGTCCCAGTCTCGACCTGGAGGTCCAGGCTCGCTACGGCTCGCCACCCGCCTACGGAACCACACGCGTACGTGTAACCATCTCGGACGTCAATGACAACGCTCCCTCCTTCCTCCCCTCCTCCTCCGAATCCCTCCTTCTCCCGGAGGTGACTAAGATGGGAACGGTGGTGTACCGGGTCCAGGCCGCTGACCGGGACTCTGGTCCAAACAGTCAGCTGAGTTTTGACCTGGTCTCGATCGGTGCGGGGGGCAGGATGTTTGGTGTGGACCGGGGAAGCGGGGAGCTGCGGCTGATTGGTGGACTGAACTACGAGAGTGTTCCGCGCTACGACCTACAGGTCAGGGAGTTATCATATTTGTATAAACTATTAAGATAAACTCCAAAATAAAGTTTTTCTTTAAAGAATGTACCAATAGGGCCATCATATGCACTTGTCAATATTAAATGAGATTACTCACTTCTCTCTCTCCTCCATCTCCCTCCCTCCCTCCCTCCCTCCCTCCCTCCCTCCCTCCATCTCCCTCCCTCCATCTTGCTCCCTCCATCTTCCTCCCTCCATCTCCCTTCCTCCATCTCTCTCCCTCCATCTCCCTCCCTCCATCTCCCTCCCTCCCCCCTTCCCTGCCTCCATCTCCATCCCTCCCTCCCTCCATCTCTCTCCATCTCCCTCCCTCCCTCCCCCCTCCCTCCCCCATCCCTCCCTCCCTCCATCTCCCTCCCTCCCTCCCCCCTCCTCCCAGGTGGTAGCTAAAGATGGTGGAGTGCCCCAGCTCAGCTCTACCTTTACATTAGTGGTCCATGTCCAGGCTCAGGACGCGCAGGGCCCCGCCTTCGACACGCTAACCTACCGTGTGGAGCTACAGGAGAACGCGCCTCTAAACACACGCTTCCTACAGGTCCGCGCCCTTAACAGAGAGGCTGCTGGGAACGGCGGAGGCTCCACCTCTTCCCACTCCTCTTCCTCGGTCTCGTACAGACTGCGTCCGGACGGTGACGCGGCAGGGTTTGGGGTCGCCCCAGATAGTGGGTGGTTGTTTGTTCGCAGCGCTCTGGACCGGGAGGCTAAGGACATGTATCTACTGACGGTGTTGGCCACCTCTGGACCAGGAGGGCAGGTGAGGAACACACAGCAGTTCAGGTTATACTATCAGTCTTATTTTATCTTCATGTAGATCTGTGGTTTACCTTCATGTAGATCTGTGGTTTACCTTCATGTAGATCTGTGGTTTACCTTCATGTAGATCTGTGGTTTACCTTCATGTAGATCTGTGGTTTACCTTCATGTAGATCTGTGGTTTACCTTCATATAGATCTGTGGTTTACCTTCATGTAGATCTGTGGTTTACCTTCATGTAGATCTGTGGTTTACCTTCATGTAGATCTGTGGTTTACCTTCATGTAGATCTGTGGTTTACCTTCATGTAGATCTGTGGTTTACCTTCATGGATCTGTGGTTTACCTTCATGTAGATCTGTGGTTTACCTTCATGTAGATCTGTGGTTTACCTTCATGTAGATCTGTGGTTTACCTTCATGTAGATCTGTGGTTTACCTTCATGTAGATCTGTGGTTTACCTTCATATAGATCTGTGGTTTACCTTCATGTAGATCTGTGGTTTACCTTCATGTAGATCTGTGGTTTACCTTCATGTAGATCTGTGGTTTACCTTCATATAGATCTGTGGTTTACCTTCATGTAGATCTGTGGTTTACCTTCATATAGATCTGTGGTTTACCTTCATGTAGATCTGTGGTTTACCTTCATGTAGATCTGTGGTTTACCTTCATGTAGATCTGTGGTTTACCTTCATATAGATCTGTGGTTTACCTTCATAGTAGATCTGTGGTTTACCTTCATGTAGATCTGTGGTTTACCTTCATGTAGATCTGTGGTTTACCTTCATGTAGATCTGTGGTTTACCTTCATGTAGATCTGTGGTTTACCTTCATGTAGATCTGTGGTTTACCTTCATGTAGATCTGTGGTTTACCTTCATGTAGATCTGTGGTTTACCTTCATGTAGATCTGTGGTTTACCTTCATGTAGATCTGTGGTTTACCTTCATGTAGATCTGTGGTTTACCTTCATGTAGATCTGTGGTTTACCTTCATGTAGATCTGTGGTTTACCTTCATGTAGATCTGTGGTTTACCTTCATGTAGATCTGTGGTTTACCTTCATGTAGATCTGTGGTTTACCTTCATGTAGATCTGTGGTTTACCTTCATATAGATCTGTGGTTTACCTTCATGTAGATCTGTGGTTTACCTTCATGTAGATCTGTGGTTTACCTTCATGTAGATCTGTGGTTTACCTTCATATAGATCTGTGGTTTACCTTCATGTAGATCTGTGGTTTACCTTCATGTAGATCTGTGGTTTACCTTCATGTAGATCTGTGGTTTACCTTCATGTAGATCTGTGGTTTACCTTCATGTAGATCTGTGGTTTACCTTCATGTAGATCTGTGGTTTACCTTCATGTAGATCTGTGGTTTACCTTCATGTAGATCTGTGGTTTACCTTCATGTAGATCTGTGGTTTACCTTCATGTAGATCTGTGGTTTACCTTCATGTAGATCTGTGGTTTACCTTCATGTAGATCTGTGGTTTACCTTCATGTAGATCTGTGGTTTACCTTCATATAGATCTGTGGTTTACCTTCATGTAGATCTGTGGTTTACCTTCATATAGATCTGTGGTTTACCTTCATGTAGATCTGTGGTTTACCTTCATGTAGATCTGTGGTTTACCTTCATGTAGATCTGTGGTTTACCTTCATGTAGATCTGTGGTTTACCTTCATGTAGATCTGTGGTTTACCTTCATATAGATCTGTGGTTTACCTTCATGTAGATCTGTGGTTTACCTTCATGTAGATCTGTGGTTTACCTTCATGTAGATCTGTGGTTTACCTTCATGTAGATCTGTGGTTTACCTTCATGTAGATCTGTGGTTTACCTTCATGTAGATCTGTGGTTTACCTTCATGTAGATCTGTGGTTTACCTTCATATAGATCTGTGGTTTACCTTCATGTAGATCTGTGGTTTACCTTCATGTAGATCTGTGGTTTACCTTCATATAGATCTGTGGTTTACCTTCATGTAGATCTGTGGTTTACCTTCATGTAGATCTGTGGTTTACCTTCATATAGATCTGTGGTTTACCTTCATGTAGATCTGTGGTTTACCTTCATGTAGATCTGTGGTTTACCTTCATATAGATCTGTGGTTTACCTTCATGTAGATCTGTGGTTTACCTTCATGTAGATCTGTGGTTTACCTTCATATAGATCTGTGGTTTACCTTCATGTAGATCTGTGGTTTACCTTCATGTAGATCTGTGGTTTACCTTCATGTAGATCTGTGGTTTACCTTCATGTAGATCTGTGGTTTACCTTCATGTAGATCTGTGGTTTACCTTCATGTAGATCTGTGGTTTACCTTCATGTAGATCTGTGGTTTACCTTCATGTAGATCTGTGGTTTACCTTCATGTAGATCTGTGGTTTACCTTCATGTAGATCTGTGGTTTACCTTCATGTAGATCTGTGGTTTACCTTCATGTAGATCTGTGGTTTACCTTCATGTAGATCTGTGGTTTACCTTCATGTAGATCTGTGGTTTACCTTCATGTAGATCTGTGGTTTACCTTCATGTAGATCTGTGGTTTACCTTCATGTAGATCTGTGGTTTACCTTCATGTAGATCTGTGGTTTACCTTCATGTAGATCTGTGGTTTACCTTCATGTAGATCTGTGGTTTACCTTCATGTAGATCTGTGGTTTACCTTCATATAGATCTGTGGTTTACCTTCATGTAGATCTGTGGTTTACCTTCATGTAGATCTGTGGTTTACCTTCATATAGATCTGTGGTTTACCTTCATGTAGATCTGTGGTTTACCTTCATGTAGATCTGTGGTTTACCTTCATGTAGATCTGTGGTTTACCTTCATGTAGATCTGTGGTTTACCTTCATGTAGATCTGTGGTTTACCTTCATATAGATCTGTGGTTTACCTTCATGTAGATCTGTGGTTTACCTTCATGTAGATCTGTGGTTTACCTTCATATAGATCTGTGGTTTACCTTCATATAGATCTGTGGTTTACCTTCATATAGATCTGTGGTTTACCTTCATGTAGATCTGTGGTTTACCTTCATGTAGATCTGTGGTTTACCTTCATGTAGATCTGTGGTTTACCTTCATGTAGATCTGTGGTTTACCTTCATGTAGATCTGTGGTTTACCTTCATATAGATCTGTGGTTTACCTTCATGTAGATCTGTGGTTTACCTTCATGTAGATCTGTGGTTTACCTTTATGTAGATCTGTGGTTTACCTTCATATAGATCTGTGGTTTACCTTCATGTAGATCTGTGGTTTATCTTCATATAGATCTGTGGTTTACCTTCATGTAGATCTGTGGTTTACCTTCATGTAGATCTGTGGTTTACCTTCATGTAGATCTGTGGTTTACCTTCATATAGATCTGTGGTTTACCTTCATATAGATCTGTGGTTTACCTTCATATAGATCTGTGGTTTACCTTCATATAGATCTGTGGTTTACCTTCATGTAGATCTGTGGTTTACCTTCATGTAGATCTGTGGTTTACCTTCATGTAGATCTGTGGTTTACCTTCATGTAGATCTGTGGTTTACCTTCATGTAGATCTGTGGTTTACCTTCATGTAGATCTGTGGTTTACCTTCATGTAGATCTGTGGTTTACCTTCATGTAGATCTGTGGTTTACCTTCATGTAGATCTGTGGTTTACCTTCATATAGATCTGTGGTTTACCTTCATATAGATCTGTGGTTTACCTTCATGTAGATCTGTGGTTTACCTTCATATAGATCTGTGGTTTACCTTCATGTAGATCTGTGGTTTACCTTTATGTAGATCTGTGGTTTACCTTCATGTAGATCTGTGGTTTACCTTCATGTAGATCTGTGGTTTACCTTCATGTAGATCTGTGGTTTACCTTCATGTAGATCTGTGGTTTACCTTTATGTAGATCTGTGGTTTACCTTCATGTAGATCTGTGGTTTACCTTCATGTAGATCTGTGGTTTACCTTCATATAGATCTGTGGTTTACCTTCATGTAGATCTGTGGTTTACCTTCATGTAGATCTGTGGTTTACCTTCATGTAGATCTGTGGTTTATCTTCATATAGATCTGTGGTTTACCTTCATGTAGATCTGTGGTTTACCTTCATGTAGATCTGTGGTTTACCTTCATGTAGATCTGTGGTTTACCTTCATATAGATCTGTGGTTTACCTTCAATAGATCTGTGGTTTACCTTCATGTAGATCTGTGGTTTACCTTCATGTAGATCTGTGGTTTACCTTCATATAGATCTGTGGTTTACCTTCATATAGATCTGTGGTTTACCTTCATATAGATCTGTGGTTTACCTTCATGTAGATCTGTGGTTTACCTTCATGTAGATCTGTGGTTTACCTTCATATAGATCTGTGGTTTACCTTCATATAGATCTGTGGTTTACCTTCATGTAGATCTGTGGTTTACCTTCATGTAGATCTGTGGTTTACCTTCATGTAAATCTGTGGTTTACCTTCATATAGATCTGTGGTTTACCTTCATATAGATCTGTGGTTTACCTTCATGTAGATCTGTGGTTTACCTTCATATAGATCTGTGGTTTACCTTCATGTAGATCTGTGGTTTACCTTCATATTTGTGGTTTCTGTAGTAAAGAAAAAACGTATAGTGCTTTATTCCTGGACACAGATGAAGTCCTGCACTAAAAAACATGCTCAAAGGACATTCTCCATTGGTTAACCTGTGTCTGGGAAGCTGGTTTAGAGACACAACATCTCTTTATCTATGTCATTCTTTTTTCTTCTGTGCAGGGTGTGGCCGGGGCGGGCAGGACTGGCAGTGCCACGGTGAGGGTCTCTGTAACAGATGAGAATGACAACAGTCCCCGTCTGAGTCAGGAGAGGGTGTTTCTGGCTGTGAGAGAGAACCTTCCGGTGGGTACGGGGTTCGGACGGGTGTCGGCTGCTGACAGAGACGCAGGACAGAACGCCAGACTGACATTCAGACTCCTGCACACTGACAGACACTTCCAGATCAACTCACACACAGGTGAGGAACACCAAGGGTTCAGGGCCCGTATCCACAAAGCCACACACAGGTGAGGAACACCAAGGGTTCAGGGCCCGTATCCACAAAGCCACACACAGGTGAGGAACACCAAGGGTTCAGGGCCCGTATCCACAAAGCCACACACAGGTGAGGAACACCAAGGGTTCAGGGCCCGTATCCACAAAGCCACATACAGGTGAGGAACACCAAGGGTTCAGGGCCCGTATCCACAAAGCCACACACAGGTGAGGAACACCAAGGGTTCAGGGCCCGTATCCACAAAGCGTCTCAGAGCAGGAGTGCTGATCTGGGATCCAGTCCATTTTAATCGTATTCATTGTGATCTAAAATGCTAAAACTGATCCTAGATCAGCACGCCTACTCTGAGATGCTTTGTGGATACGGGCCCTGGACTTCCTGATTTAAACCTAGCTACACCTGGATCAGCTTTGGTGTAATTTGTGTCGATCCCACTCTCCCTTCTTCTCTCTGTGTTCCTTTATTTCAACTGGCTTTAACCCTTTACTCTCCCTTCTCCCTCTATCTTTTATTCTCTCTCTCTCTCTCTGTCTCTCTGTCTCTCTCTCTCTCTCTCTCTCTCTCTCTCTCTCTCTCTCTCTCTCTCTCTCTCTCTCTCTCTCTCTCTCTCTCTGTCTCTCTCTCTCTCTCTCTCTCTCTCTCTCTCTCTCTCTCTCTCTCTCTCTCTCTCGCTCTGTCTCTCTCTCTCTCTCTCTCTCTCTCTCTCTCTCTCTCTCTCTCTCTCTCTCTCTCTCTCTCTCTCTCTCTCTCTCTCTCTCTCTCTCTCTCTCTCTCTCTCTCTCTCTCTCTCTCTCTCTCTCTCTCTCTCTCTCTAGGTGAGATCAGTACTAGGTTATCTCTCGACAGAGAGCAGCAGTCTAGCTACCAGCTGGTGGTTGTGGTACAGGATGGCGGCACACCCCCTCGCAGCACTACGGGCACCGCCCACATCACCGTATTGGATGAGAATGACAACGCCCCTGTCTTTAGCCACACCCACCCCGACAGGGAACTGCTCATACAGGTGAGAGAGGGACTTTCAATCCCAAATTGCATCCCCTTGTCTCTACACCAGGGGTGGGCAAAGGTCGGGATTTCAAAATTCAATGGAGGGCTGTGTGTTTAAATCAATTGGCGGTCTAGAAAAATATCCATTATAATTTTGACATACACTACACGACCAGAAGTATGTGAACACCTGCTTGTTGAACATCTCATTCCGGAATCATGGGCATTAATATGGAGTTGGTCCCCAGTTTGCTGCTATAACAGCCTCCACTCTTCTGGGAAGGCTTTCCACTAGATGTTGGAACATCGCTGTGGGGACTTGCTTCCATTCAGCCACAAGAGCATTAGTGAGGTCGGGCACTGATGTTGGGCGATTAGGCCTGGCTCGCAGTCGGCTCAGTTGGTAGAGCACGGCGCTTGCAACACCAGGGTTGTGGGTTCGTTTCCCACGGGGGGCCAGTATGAAAATGTATGCACTCACTAACTGTAAGTCGCTCTGGATAAGAACGTCTGCTAAATGACTAAAATGTAAAAATGTGTTCGATGGGGTTGAGGTCAGGGCTCTGTGCAGGGCAGGCAAGTTCTGCCACATCGATCTCGACAAACCATTTCTGTATTGACTTCGCTTTGTGCACAGGGGCATTGTAATGCTGAAACAGGAAAGGGCCTTCCCCAAACTGTTGCCACAAAGTTGGAAGCACAGAATCATCTAGAATGTCATTGTACGCTGTAGCGTTAAGATTTCCCTTCACTGGAACTAAGGGGCCTAGCCCAAACCATGAAAAACAGCCCCAGACCATTATTCCTCCTCCACCAAACTTTACAGTTGGCACTATGCATTGGGGCAGGTTGCGTTCTCCTGGCATCTGCCAAACCAAGTGATTCATTCTTCCAGAGAACACGTTTCTACTGCTCTAGAATCCATTGGCGGCGAGCTTTATACCACTCCAGCCGACACTGGCGGCTGCTCGGCCATGAAAACCCATTTCATGAAGCTCCCGACGAACAGTTCTTGTGCTGACATTCCTTCCAGAGGCAGTTTGGAACTCGGTAGTGAGTGTTGCAACCGAGGACAGACAATTTTTACACGCTACGCACTTCAGAACTCGGCGGTCCCGTTCTGTGAGCTTGTGTAGCCTACCACTTCGCGGCTGAGCCGTTGTTGCTCCTAGACGTTTCCACTTCACAATAACAGCACTTACAGTTGACCGGGGGCAGCTCTAGCAGGGCAGAAATTTCACGAACTGACTTGTTGGAAAGGTGACATCCTATGACAGTGCCACGTTGAAAGTCACTGAGCTGTTCAGTTAAGGCCATTCTACTGCCAGTGTTTGTCTATGGAGATTGCATGGCGGTGTGCTCAATTTTATACACCTGTCAGCAACGGATGTGGCTGAAATAGCTGAATCCACTAATTTGAAGGGGTGTCCTCATACTGTGCACTTTTTCTATCTAGTTTTAGACATTCAAGAATGGCCCGGGGTGTTTTATTTCCCCGTGCCGTAGGGGTGTTTTATTTCCCCGTGCCGTAGTCACCCCTGCTCTACACTTAGATCTGAGAGGTTTGAGTAGGTTTACTATGGTAGTACTGCTATTGGAGTAGCTCTGCAGCTTAATGAGAGAGAGGTGGAGGAGAGATCAGAGTGAAAGAGGAGGAAAGGAGGAGGTAAACAGATGAATAATGCTCTCTCTCTCTCTCTCTCTCTCTCTCTCTCTCTCTCTCTCTCTCTCTCTCTCTCTCTGTCTCTGTCTCTCTCTCTCTGTCTCTCTCTCTCTCTCTCTCTCTGTCTCTCTCTCTCTCTCTCTGTCTCTCTCTCTCTCTCTCTCTCTCTCTCTCTCTCTCTCTCTCTCTCTCTCTCTCTGTCTCTGTCTCTGTCTCTCTCTCTCTGTCTCTCTCTCTCTGTCTCTGTCTCTCTCTCTCTCTCTGTCTCTCTCTCTGCTCTCTCTCTCTCTCTCTCTGTCTCTCTCTCTCTCTCTCTCTCTCTCTCTCTCTCTCTCTCTCTCTCTCTCTCTCTCTCTCTCTCTCTCTCTCTCTCTCTCTCTCTGTCTCTGTCTCTCTCTCTCTCTCTCTGTCTCTCTCTCTCTCTGTCTCTGTCTCTCTCTCTCTGTCTCTCTCTCTCTGTCTCTCTCTCTCTCTCTCTCTCTCTCTCTCTCTCTCTCTCTCTCTCTCTCTCTCTCTCTCTCTCTCTCTGCTCTCTCTCTCTCTGTCTCTCTCTCTCTCTGTCTCTCTCTCTCTCTCTCTCTCTCTCTCTCTCTCTCTCTCTCTTCTCTCTCTCTTCCTTCTCTCTCTCTCTCTGCTCTCTCTCTCTTCTCTCTCTCTCTCTCTCTCTCTCTCTCTCTCTCTCTCTACCCTCTCTCTCTCTCTCTCTCTGTAGGTGATGGAGGGATCCCAGCCTGGCTCAGTCTTGGGGACAGTAACAGCTAAAGATCCTGATGAGGGAGAGAACGGAACACTCCATTACTCACTGTCAGGTAAGACCCAACACACAGTAAAAGTAAAGATACCTTAATAGAAAATGTAAAAGTGAAAGTCACCAAGTAAATTGAGTAAAAGTGTTTGGTTTTAAATATACTTAAAGTATCGAAAGTAAATGTAATTGCTAAAAATATACTTAAGTATCAAAAGTAAAAGTATAAAACGTTTAAAATTCCTTATATAAAGCAAAGCAGACGCCACCATTTTCTTGTTTTTTTTTAAAATTTACGGATACACTCCAACACTCAGACATCATTTACAAATGAAACATTTGTGTTTAGTGAGTCGGGTAGATCAGAGGCAGTAGGGATGACCAGGAATGTTCTTTTGATAAGTGTTTGAATTGGACCATTTTCCTGTCATTCCAAATGCAACGAGAACTTTTGGGTGTCAGTAAAAATAAAAGTCATCAAAAATATTAATTTTAAAGTAAAGAAGTAAAGTACAGATAACACCAAAAACTACTTAAGTAGTACATTCATGTATTTTTACTTAACTACTTTACTACACACACTAGATTTTTTGTTGATTTCACACACTAGATTTTTTGTTGATTTCACGTTGAATTCACGTTAGTTGACAACAATCAAATGTAAATCAAAACTAGACGTTGAACTGACGTCTTTGGGTTGAGAGTATATTAATCATGTTGGATAATGTTTCATAATACTATGTGTCTCACGTTCATTAGAGATCTAAATGTTTTCCGTGTATAATATTTGTGTATTTAATTGTTTTAGTAATTACAAATGAGGCAATCTTACTATGGTCCTCTGTAGCTCAGCTGGTAGAGCACAGCGCTTGTAACGCCAAGGTAGTGGGTTCGATCCCCGGGACCACCCATACACAAAAAAATCTATGCACGCATGACTGTAAGTCGCTTTGGATAAAAGCGTCTGCTAAATGGCATATTATTATTATTATTAAATGTAACTATACAAATGTTGTCCTCTGTAGGTTACGGAGTGGAGAGTTTCTCGTTGAACCCTACCTCAGGAGAACTACGTTACTCCTCCCCCCACAGACACAGTGAGAGGGCTGATTACACCCTGACCGTGTCAGCTTCAGACAACGGCACCCCTCCACAAACCTCTACCTGTCCTCTACGCATTCAGGTAACACACACACACACACACAAACATACATACACCAACTCCAATGGAATAGAGAGAGAGAGAGAGAGAGAGAGAGAGAGAGAGAGAGAGAGAGAGAGAGAGAGAGAGAGAGAGAGAGAGAGAGAGACAGAGAGAGAGACAGAGAGAGAGAGAGAGCGAGAGAGAGAGAGAGACAGAGAGAGAGAGAGAGACAGAAAGAGAGACAGAGAGAGACAGAGACAGAGAGAGAGAGAGAGAGAGAGAGAGAGAGAGAGAGAGTTGAATCCTTGCCTGTGAAAAACAGAAACATATTTCAAACCCAGACATTTTTTCTGCTCCAGAGGTGTATAGTGTAACCCAAAGCCAAGGTGAGAAGTCCTGCAGGGCACCTTGGGTATAACAACTCTGGACTAACTTCTCTCCTCTCATTATCTACCTGAGAGTTGTCCTTTTGGATCAGTGTTTCTGAACTCGCTCAGTTGGATCCTCCTGCCATTGCTCTAGTCCAGCCCTAACACACCTGATTCACCTTATTCACCTGATTCACCGGATTCACCGTATTCACCTTATTCACATGATTCAACTGATTCACCTTATTCACCTTATTCACCTGATTCACCCGATTCACATGATTCACATGATTCACCTGATTCACCTTATTCACCTGATTCACCCGATTCACATGATTCACATGATTCACATGATTCACCTGATTCACCTTATTCCCTCACCTTAGGATTCACCTTATTCACCTGATTCACCCGATTCACATGATTCACATGATTCACCTGATTCACCTTATTCACCTGATTCACCCGATTCACCTGATTCATATGATTCACCTGATTCACCTGATTTACCTGATTCAGCTAGGGGTGTCCCTAGACACTGCTCTGTATCAATTCATCAGGAATTTACCTCCAGAACTAAAGAATGTCTGTCTGTCTGTCTGTCTGCCTGCCTGCCTGCCTGCCTGCCTGCCTGCCTGCCTGTCTGTCTGCCTGTCTGTCTGTCTGTCTGTCTGTCTGTCTGTCTGTCTGTCTACACCCCCATACAGTAGCCGGCTGGGGCGCACACACGGACACAGAGACAGGCACTCACACATACGCAGACGCAGTCAGTCGCCCCCTAACCACTGATACAGGTTCAGATTATTTACTTAAAACCTCCAATGGTTAGTGGTGTGTGTGTGTTAAGGTTAACACTGGGTAATCTGATCCTAGATATGTGGTTAGGCCTGTCAGCATTAGCAGTGCTACTCTGCTCTGTGTGACTGTCAGTAGGATCTAACACACACACACCACACACACACTCACACACACACACACACACACACACACACACTCACACACACACACACACCACATGACTTGGGGTACTCTGCTCTGTGTGACTGTCAGTAGGATCTAACACACACTCACACACACACACTCACACACATGACTTGGGGTACTCTGCTCCGTGTGTCTTCTGTGGCTGTCTAAAGATCTGTCTTCATGATCATCACTCCCTGGATGTGTCTCAAATGGCTTTCTATTCTCTATGGGCCCTGTCCTAAAGTAGTGTACTACTATGGGCCCTGTCCTAAAGTAGTGTACTACATAGTGAATAGGGTGCCATTTGGGATTTAGCCTAAAGCTCTGCCTCATGCTAATTATCATGTTCCTCCACTGGTCTTCAGATATTTACAGACATCAGAGGAAATGTGATTATTAGTGTGTTAGACACACACACACACACACACACACACACACACACACACATTTGTTCCCCATCTGTGTGTTGCTGGGTCATCAAAGCACAAGCAGATCGCTCAAGAGTGACTTCGACGTCTATCAATGTCCAGAGGAGGTCGGAAAATGCCTCCAGACCCCACCACTAGGGTCAACAGTGATCTCTATTACCTTCGAACAGGGTTTAGCTAGCTAGGCAGGGCGTTGTGGACGGGGGTGTTGGATCGGCGTAATCCCGTGACTCTGGACCAGAATGGTAAACCAGAAACGTAATCCCAGTGGTAGACATTCGTTAATTTTTTTGGGTTTTAACCCAAACCGTAACCTTTACCCTAACTATACGGAATGAGTGCCTAAACGTAATGTTTTAGCCCCCCCCCAAAAAAAAAAACTTTACCATTAACCTTCTAAATTTGACGTTTGGAGCAACAACGAAATGTTGACGTTTGGAGAAACGTGGAGAAACGTCTAGTTCTGCAGTGAGACTATGAGAGCTGGCCTGTCCATAGCGTGTGTTGGAATGTTTTTTCTGAACGTTTATTTTATAGTCTTCCCGTCATTGTTTTCTTGTCAGTCCTTATCCCCCTCTCTCTCATGTCCGTGCCAAACACTACAGCTCCAGTCACTCTAACAATACGGAATGTAAATGTTACCCTCTGTATCCCAAACGCTACCCTATTCCCTATCTAGTGCACTAACTTTTGACCAGAGCCCTATTGTGCACTATATAGGGAATAGGGTGTCATTTGGAACACAAACTACGTCTATTGGAGAATCATTGTTTACGGCTGTTGGGCCAATTTTCTTTAACGGTTACAGTCGCTGACAGACAACATCTGGACAACTGACTGCCTTTTTCCCCAGAGTCACTGTCTGTCACTCTGCCGCTGTCCCCCCCAGAGATGGTATATTTCTTTAGAGGGTGGGGGGGGATTTATGTCGTTCAATCCTGGGGGGACTTTGACTTGGTCTGAGTCAATTCACTTTGGCAGGCATAAAGCAGAAGTTGAATTGTATTAAAGTGAATTGGAGTTGAAATATAAGTACTTGGCCCTGCTTTCGCACCCATTTTACATGGTTCCCAGTTGCATTGAATTTAATTGAATTAAATTGAACTGGATTGACCTGAACACACTCTATATCTGTCTTCACCTGCAGGTTCTGAGCTCCAATAAGTCCTCTGCCAAAAACACTCTTTCCATGACCCTCAACTCAGTGGAGGGCATTGCCCCAGGCTCTGTCATTGGCTCTGTCCGGTCACATGACCAGCGTGACCCACTCTCGTTGGATGGCCAGGTGACGTACGTGGTGGTGGGCGGGACGGACCAGAAGGGGACTTTCATGGTTGACCGGGTTACGGGAGACGTGTACCTGGTTAGAGAACTGGACTACGAGGAAGGGGACAGGTAATGATCCTACTACTTTATCTTAATCTTTAATATATCTTCATTAAACCCATTATATGTGATACATCTGGGAGTTTATCTCAACTTGTCTTTCTCTCTCTCTCTCTCTCTCTCTCTCTCTCTCCTCTCTCTCTCTCTCTCTCTCTCTCTCTCTCTCTCTCTCTGTCTCTCTCTCTCTCTCTCTCTCTTTCTCTCTCCCATCCCTCTCTCCTTCCAGGTACACTCTGCATGTGGAGGTATCAGATTTCTCCCTGGTGTACCCCAGCAGTCACAGAGTACAGCTGGTCATTAACGTCCAGGACAGCAATGACCACGCCCCCCAGTTCACTGAGGACCCCGTTACCATAGTGATACCAGAGAACACCCAGCCGGGAGCCTCCATCTACACCTTCCAGGCTGCTGATAAGGTGGGACAGTAATAGGATTTACAGTACAAGTCAAAAGTTTAGACACACCTACTCATTCAAGGGTTTTTCTTTATTTTTTACTATTTTCTTCATTATAGAAAAATAGTGAAGACATCAAAACTATGAAATAACACATATGGAATCATGTAGTAACCAAAAGTGTTAAACAAATCAAAATATATGTAACATTTTAGATTCTTCAAAGTAGCCACGCTTTGCCTTGATGACAGCTTTGCACACTCTTGGCATTCTCTCAACCAGCATCATGAGGAATACTTTTCCAACAGTCTTGAATGAGTTCCCACATATGCTGAGCACTTGTTGGCTGCTTTTCCTTCACTCTGCGGTCCAACTCATCCCAAACCATCTAAAAGAAAAATTGGGTTGATGTCGGGTGATTATGGAGGCCAGGTCATCTGATGCAGCACTCCATCACTCTCCTTGGTAAAATAGCCCTTACACAGCCTGGAGGTGTGTTTTGGGTCATTGTCCTGTTGAAAAACAAATGTTAGTCCCACTAAGCGCAAACCAGATGTGATGGCATATCACTGCAGAATACTGTGGTATCCATGCTGGTTAAGTGTGCCTTGAATTCTAAATAAATGTCACCAGCAAAGCACCCCCACACCATAACACCTCCTCCGTGCTTCACGGTGGGAACCTTTCATGCGGAGATCATCCGTTCACCTACTCTGCGTTTCGCAAAGACACAGCAGTTGGAACCAAAAATCTCAAATTTGGACTCATCAGACCAAAGGACATATTTCCACCGGTCTAACGTCCATTGCTCGTATTTCTTGGCCCAAGCAAGTGTCTTCTTCTTATTGGTGTCCTTTAGTAGTGGTTTCTTTGCAGCAATTCAACCATGAAGGCCTGATTCACGCAGTCTCCTCTGAACAGTTGATGTTGAGATGTGTCTGTTACTTGAACTCTGTGAAGCATTTATTTGGGCTGCAATCTGAGGTGCAGTTAACTCTAATGAACTTATCCTCTGCAGCAGAGGTAACTGGGTCTTCCTTTCCTGTGGCGGTCCTCATGAGAGCCAGTTTCATCATAGCGCTTGATGTTTTTTTGCGACTGAACTTGAAGAAACTTTCAAAGTTCTTTAAATGTTCCGTATTGACTGACCTTCATGTCTTAAAGTAATGATGGACTGTCATTTCTCTTTGCTTATTTGAGCTGTTCTTGCCATAATATGGACTTGGTCTTTTACCAAATGGGGCTATCTTCTGTATACCACCCCTACCTTGTCACAACAAAACTGATTGGCCCAAACACATTAAGAAGGAAAGAAATTCCACAATTTAACTTTTAACAAGGCACACCTGTTAATTGAAATGCATTCCAGGTGACTACCTCATCAAGCTGGTTGAGAGAATGCCAAGAGTGTGCAAAGCTGTCACCAAGGCAAAGGGTGGCTACTTGGAGTTACCTCACTATAGGAGTTAAGATTTGACGTCTCTTCAGGTTTAGGATGAAGTTCAATGATTTTGTTGCTATTACTATCAAAATCTCAGGAGTTGGGCAGAATTTTTTTTAACGTATTGTCCCTAAAAACTAATGCACTGACTTTAGATGTATGAGATGTCGTTCCTATTCAGACGTTCTTATGTCTCTCTCTGTTCCTTTAGGACGGCGGAGGTCCCAACAGCGAGTTGCACTACTCCATCCAGCACCGCTGGCCTGACTCCCTTCACATCCTGACCCTTGACCCTTCCACTGGGGTCCTGACCTTGGGTCAGAAGTTAGATCACGAGACCACACCCTCCCTCTACCTGGTTGTCAGGGCGACCGACCAGGCGGAGGACTTGTCCGCGCGGCGCTGGGGGTCAGTGACGGCCCGGGTGTTTGTGACGGACGAAAACGACAATGCTCCCGTATTCAGCTCGCCCTCCGCCGTCAGCGTCATGGAGGACCAGCCTGTTGGGTGAGTAAAACATTTACTAAGAGGCATAGCTCATTAAAGTTATTAAAAGCACAACATTTTAAGGGAAAATACATCCCATAATGTAAGAAGTCTAAAGTTGAGCTGTCCATAGACTAGTCCATATACTGTTTATGCGCCTGTAGACCTTGTCAAGAGCAGACATGGATGAGGCCATGAATCACAAATGAAAGTGAAAGATTGATGCCAAGAACCTAGCTTGACTTTTAAGGTCCAGGTCCTGAATTATGGATTGACTCTCTGCTGTGTGTCGCTGCGTACTGTCAGGTTCGTCGTTGTGTACGTGATGGCTCGTGACGAGGATGAGGGAGAGAACGGACGAGTGTCGTACAGCATCCAATTGGGGAACAGCGCTGGACGCTTCAGCCTCAACCCCAACACCGGTAAGACCTCTCACCCATAACCCTTGGCCTCTGACACGAGTAAAGACCCTAACACTACTGAGACTTCAAAACACAGACTCAACCCCTACAGATGTAGGATCTTAATTTTGATCACTCTTTTGTTCCTGAGAATTGAGCCGCAGTAAATGCAGATGAGGTTTGTGATTTACATAAATTCACTGAAAGCTCGCACTAACACACGGTTAGATTAACAGTATAGGGTGCTTTGGTGTTCCTCTAACGACAGATGTGTTCATGGGAACCTGCTTTTATTATGGCTGGGGGGGAGCGGGGGGGGGCAGAGGAAACCCTTTGATATGTTATATATGTATATACAGTGAGGGAAAAAAGTATTTCATCCCCTGCTGATTTTGTACGTTTGCCCACTGACAAAGAAATTATCAGTCTATAATTTTAATGGTAGGTTTATTTGAACAGTGAGAGACAGAATAACAACAACAAAAATCCAGAAAAACGCATGTCAAAAAAAGTTATAAATTGATTTGCATTTTAATTAGGGAAATAAGTATTTGACCCCCTCTCAATCAGAAAGATTTCTGGCTCCCAGGTGTCTTTTATACAGGTAACGAGCTGAGATTAGGAGCACACTCTTAAAGGGAGTGCTCCTAATCTCAGTTTGTTACCTGTATAAAAGACATCTGTCCACAGAAGCAATCAATCAATCAGATTCCAAACTCTCCACCATGGCCAAGACCAAAGAGCTCTCCAAGGATGTCAGGGACAAGATTGTAGACCTACACAAGGCTGGAATGTGCTACAAGACCATCGCCAAGCAGCTTGGTGAGAAGGTGACAACAGTTGGTGCGATTATTCGCAAATGGAAGAAACACAAAATAACTGTCAATCTCCCTCAGCCTGGGGCTCCATGCAAGATCTCACCTCGTGGAGTTGCAATGATCATGAGAACGGTGAGGAATCAGCCCAGAACTACACGGGAGGATCTTGTCAATGATCTCAAGGCAGCTGGGACCATAGTCACCAAGAAAACAATTGGTAACACACAACGCCGTGAAGGACTGAAATCCTGCAGCGCCCGCAAGGTCCCCCTGCTCAAGAAAGCACATATACAGGCCCGTCTGAAGTTTGCCAATGAACATCTGAATGATTCAGAGGAGAACTGGGTGAAAGTGTTGTGGTCAGATGAGACCAAAATCGAGCTATTTGGCATCAACTCAACTCGCCGTGTTTGGAGGAGGAGGAATGCTGCCTATGACCCCAAGAACACCATTCCCACCGTCAAACATGGAGGTGGAAACATTATGCTTTGGGGGTGTTTTTCTGCTAAGGGGACAGGACAACTTCACCGCATCAAAGGGACGATGGACGGGGCCATGTACCGTCAAATCTTGGGTGAGAACCTCCTTCCCTCAGCCAGGGCATTGAAAATGGGTCGTGAATGGGTATTCCAGCATGACAATGACCCAAAACACACGGCCAAGGCAACAAAGGTGTGGCTCAAGAAGAAGCACATTAAGGTCCTGGAGTGGCCTAGCCAGTCTCCAGACCTTAACCCCTTAGAAAATCTGTGGAGGGAGCTGAAAGTTCGAGTTGCCAAACGTCAGCCTCGAAACCTTAATGACTTGGAGAAGATCTGCAAAGAGGAGTGGAACAAAATCCCTCCGGAGATGTGTGCAAACCTGGTGGCCAACTACAAGAAATGTCTGACCTCTGTGATCAAATACTTATTTCAAATACTTATTTCCCTCATTAAAATGCAAATAAATTAAATGCGTTTTTCTGGATTTTTTTTTTGTTATTCTGTCTCTCACTGTTCAAATAAACCTACCATTAAAATTATAGACTGATCATGTCTTTGTCAGTGGGCAAACGTACAAAATCAGCAGGGGATCAAATACTTTTTTCCCTCACTGTACTAACATGTAGTTTCTCAATCATCAGCACTTGTAATATAATGGAGGCCTCTGGGTATAATACACCACACTCTACATCCCACATCCCTTAATCCCAAGACGTTGTTGAAACAGAGAGGGGTAGTCTACAGGACAGAGGAACAGTTAATGAAACAGAGAGGGGTAGTCTACAGGACAGAGGAACAGTTAATGAAACAGAGAGGGGTAGTCTACAGGACAGAGGGACAGTTAATGAAACAGAGAGGGGTAGTCTACAGGACAGAGGGACAGTTAATGAAACAGAGAGGGGTAGTCTACAGGACAGAGGGACAGTTAATGAAACAGAGAGGGGTAGTCTACAGGACAGAGGGACAGTTAATGAAACAGAGAGGGGTAGTCTACAGGACAGAGGGACAGTTAATGAAACAGAGAGGGGTAGTCTACAGGACAGAGGGACAGTTAATGAAACAGAGAGGGGTAGTCTACAGGACAGAGGAACAGTTAATGAAACAGAGAGGGGTAGTCTACAGGACAGAGGAACAGTTAATGAAACAGGGGGGGGGGTCACTCAAGCTTTATAGGGAAGTAGGAGTCATACTAATGATGTAGACAATGGAAGAGATGGAGAGGAGAAGAGATGGAGAGATGGAGAGAGGAGAAGAGATAGAGAGGAGAAGAGATGGAGAGATGGAGAAGAGGAGAAGAGATAGAGAGGAGAAGAGATGGAGAGGAGGAGAGATGGAGAGATGGAGAGAGGAGAAGAGATGGAGAGATGGAGAGAGGAGAAGAGATGGAGAGGAGAAGAAAGAAGAAGAGATGGAGAGAAGAAGAGAGGAGAAGAGATGGAGAGATGGAGAGAGGAGGAGAGATGGAGAGATGGAGAGAGGAGAATAGATGGAAAGATGGAGAGAGGAGAAAAGATGGAGAGAGGAGAAGAGATGGAGAGATGGAGAGATGGAGAGACGAGAAGAGATGGAGAGAGGAGAAGAGATGGAGAGAGGATAAGAGATGGAGAGATGGAGAGAGGAGAAGAGATGGAGAGAGGAGAAGAGATGGAGAGAGGTGAAGAGATGGAGAGATGGAGAGAGGAGAAGAGATGGAGAGGAGAAGAGATGGAGAGAAGAGAGGAGAAGAGATGGAGAGAGTGAAAGAAGACAAGAGCATACAAAATGCGTATTTCTCTCAAAATGTGTGCACTTATTTGTTTACATCCCTGTTAGTGAGCATTTCTCCTTTGCCAAGATAATCCATCCACCTGACAGGTGTGGTATGTCAAGAAGATTATTAAACAGCATGATCATTACACAGGTGCACCTTGTGCTGGGGGACAACAAAAGGCCACTCTAAAATGTGCAGTTTTGTCAAACAACACAATGCCACAGATGTCTCATGTTTTGAGGGAGCGTGCAGTTGGCATGCTGACTGCAGGAATGTCCACCAGAGCTGTTGCCAGAGAATGTAATGTTCATTTCTCTGCCATAAACCGCCTCTAACCTCGTCATAAAGCTCTTTTGTGGGGGAAAACTAATTCTGATTGGCTGGGTTTGGCTCCCCAGTGGGTGGGCCTATGCCCTCCCAGGCCCACCCATGGCTGTGCCCCTGCCCAGTCATGTGAAATCCACAGATTATGGCCTAATGAATTCATTTCAATTGACTGATTTCCTTATATGAACTGTAACTTAGTAAAATCTTTGAAATTGTTGCATGTTGTGTTTATATTTTGTTCAGTATAGTTCCCGTTGGTGTATGTGTATGGTTGATGGTAGGGTTTGTGTGTGGGAGATATTTGTGTGTGTGCGTAGGTGAGTGTAGATGTTCGGTGTGTATGTGAGCGTGTCTCTGTCTGTCTGTCTTACAGTGGAAACTCTGTTATGGGTTAGTTTAACTGGCTCAGCAGGCATGTAAATACCACTGCTTTCCCATGTTCAACTGTCACTCAAACACACACGCACACAGAATGTGATCCAAGACATATTCACTCCTTTATTGCATCAACAAAGACAGTAACATGTGTGCTTTAGTTGTTTTAATAAGTTGCCATGTTTTCTCACAGAGTTGCTCCAGTATCCTGTTTCAGTCCCTCCCTGCTACAGTTTACTGAGCGATAGACAGTCTTCTGTTTATTCTGGTGCATGAATGGAAAAAAAACAAGCAAATATGCAGTTTACAATAGCTAGCGAGTAGCTAGCTAAACTTTTATACACTCAAATAAAAGCTACGTTAGCTAGCAAGCTAACTCGCCAAGAGAGATGCGTTGAGTTGGCTAGCTAACGTTAGCTATGTTTACCTTCTCTTGTTTCAGCAGAAAATAGAAAGCAGAGAGCATGTCCTGGTGATTGTGTTAGTGTTGTAAAGTAAAGACCTTTATGAGAACAGCATGTTGGAAACCCTTGTCAGACCTTCATGAGAAAAGCAGTTTGAAACACCACAGTTAGTCTGCTTTATTACACACAGAGAGAGAGAGAGAGACAGAGACAGAGACAGAGACAGAGACAGAGACAGAGACAGAGACAGAGAGAGAGAGAGAGAGAGAGAGAGAGAGAGAGAGAGAGAGAGAGAGAGAGAGAGAGAGAGAGAGAGAGAGAGAGAGAGAGAGAGAGAGAGAGAGAGAGAGATTCTCCAATGGCAACCTTTATGTTGTGTTTTAGTTGGAAGGGATGTTCTTTCCATCTAAGGTTTCAGATTAAATAAACTACTCCCTGACTCTATCCCAAATATATATATAAATATATATAAACAAATATATATATAGTGCACTACTTTTGACCAGAGCCCATAGGGAATACGGTGCCATTTGGGACTCAAGCCTCTCTCCTCTCCTCGGTGTAAGAGAAAACGATGTAAATCTGTTATAAAGACAGGATTTCTGGTCTATATTGGCTGGCTTTCATTCTTAGGCTATCAGTTTATGTGAAGCAGTAAGACATTGGGGAATAAAGGTTTTCTGATCAAAAGGAATAGTATAAAAGTCCATCAATCATTTTTTAGGGCTGATCCACCTTGCACATTTTTTGTACAGAATTGTCTCTCAACTGCAGTAAAAAGTTGCGTCATCCTGGTCTGAAAAACATTATCTTTCCTTACCATTAGTTTGCAGATTTAAATTAACTGGATACATGGCTCCATCTAGGCAACCAATTAATGTTTTCATCCTCTCCTCTTCCTCCCCTCCTCTCCTCTCCTCTCCTCTCCTCTCCTCTTCCTCCCCTCTCCTCTCCTCTCCCTCCCCTCTCCTCCAGGCTCTCTGTCCATTCTGAAGGCTCTAGATCGTGAGGACCAGGAAGTATTTAATCTGACCATCATAGCTGAGGATCATGGGATGCCGCAGCTGTCCACCAGTCAGGTGTTGTCTGTCCACGTGATTGATGTGAACGATGAGCTGCCGCTGTTCCTGGGGGATGAGCTAGAGGCAGAGGTCAGAGAGAACCAGGAAGCGGGTACCACGGTGATCACCGTCACGGCAACGGACAGAGACCAAGGTGAGACAAAAGGGGAATACATGCACGCAGGTACACAAACTCTTATGTCTTGGAGGGTCTGTCCAAAATAAAACGATACACACCATCATAAAGGTTTCAATGCCGAACTGGTTAGATTCTTAATCATAAAGAATCACTTTATTGAATTTCCATTGTTTTTTAAGACTGGCTGAATAGCTCATTTAAAAAAGTGGAACTGACAGCGTTTTAACAACTTTGCAGATATGAAACAAACTGACAATCATAATATCAGTAAAAAATATCAAATTCCCAGTTTAGGCTTCAAAACCAACTTTATATGAGGTTTTAAAAATAGGTTCTATTTGACTCAACATTCCATGACGTACAGTAAGACATTGTTGGCAGAATAGATGGATGCAGTTCAATGCATCATTAATATAATTCACCAATATATTTCTTGGTAGTCCGACAAATATTGCTATCAGGTTGTAAATCACAGCTGGCCTGGTACATTGTTTGCTGCCTCCATTCAGGATGCACTGTTTCAGTTTCAAGACTCAATATTTTTGGACAAAAACGGACGACTGTAACTAAGGCTGCGAATGTCAATACGATCAAACTAGCAAGGGCACTGATCACAAGTCAGTCATGACGTGTCTAATGGGCTAGCGCACGTGTCAAACACCAGGCCCACCGGCCGAATAGGGGACACAAGCGAGTATAAATGAGTCAACTACTTTATGAAATCACAGCCTGATGCGCTCGCATCGGTGAATTCAACTTCAATTGCGCTGCTTTTGTGTGTCCCGTTTACAGCGCGCAGCGGAGGGAGAGTGTCCAGACACATGCCACGGTCCTAGCTAGGCTGCTAAAACGTTGCAGTCTGGCTTCGGTTTTTAAAGCTTGACAATGGATAACCCAAAAACTAAACCTGCAACAAAACGCCATGCAAAGGAGGAACATGTAAAGCCTATTACAGCAACATTTGAGCAGTAGCCAAGGCTGGCTACTCAACTACAATACATTTAGAGTACACCATACAGCAATGCTGCATTCAGCTGCACCGGGGATCCATGCAGTGCACAATTTTTGGGGGGAATTATTAAATACTTTTTTTCGTTGTGTTCGTTCAATATGGTCCGTGCGTTGATTGAGTTAGACACCCCAGGGCTAGCGTATCTATTTATGTAGCTAGCTATTTATTTAGCAAGCTACAAAACGGAGCCTAACATTAGCTAGCTAGGTAGCTAGCAGCTGGGAGGATGTGATGTCATTGGAGGAGTGGGCGAGTGACCAGCTTTTCTCCTCATATTGTTTTTCGGCGGCTACAGCTGGAGATGCAGGTGTCATAGGTCTGTGAAGTTCCCTAAATGTAAGAGGACTCCCGTGATATTTATGCAGAAATCCGTTCAAGGTGTATTTTGTGGCTTTTGGTGAATGTGTTCTAATGATCTAAAGTCGCGCTGTTGCTACTGCCTGTAAACACACAGTCCAGTTCAAAGTGAATGATGGCAGGCCCATGTGGCAAATGGCTTATTTGCATATAGGCCTACAGTAGCTCTGATTGGCTATGGTGCACGGTTCTGCATAGACTCGGACAAGACATATGTTTTTATTCTGTTTTATTTGCTGCAGTGTCTATTAATTGTCCAAAAGCACGGCTGCTTTCCCACTCTATATTGATATAGAATTTGGAATGGAATGAGGAGAACTATGAGAGAAGGAAGGAGGGGGGTTAGTTTGGGTGAGGGAAAGAGATTGGTAGAGAGGAACTGAACAATGGAGGGGGGAAAGAGAGATATAGAGGGTTGTAATTGCCAAGTCATTCTCCCACCAACCACAGTGTTAAATAATCTGGTGATGAAGAGATGTGGTCAGTGTTCAATAAGCTACTGATGAAGAGATGTGGTCAGTGTTCAATAAGCTACTGATGAAGAGATATGGTCAGTGTTCAATAAGCTAGTGATGAAGAGATGTGGTCAGTGTTCAATAAGCTACTGATGAAGAGATGTGGTCAGTGTTCAATAAGCTAGTGATGAAGAGATGTGGTCAGTGTTCAATAAGCTACTGATGAAGAGATGTGGTCAGTGTTCAATAAGCTAGTGATGAAGAGATGTGGTCAGTGTTCAGTAAGCTACTGATAAAGAGATGTGGTCAGTGTTCAATAAGCTACTGATGAAGAGATGTGGTCAGTGTTCAATAAGCTAGTGATGAAGAGATGTGGTCAGTGTTCAATAAGCTAGTGATGAAGAGATGTGGTCAGTGTTCAATAAGCTAGTGATGAAGAGATGTGGTCAGTGTTCAATAAGCTACTGATAAAGAGATGTGGTCAATGTTCAGTAAGCTAGTGATGAAGAGATGTGGTCAGTGTTCAATAAGCTACTGATGAAGAGATGTGGTCAGTGTTCAATAAGCTACTGATGAAGAGATGTGGTCAGTGTTCAATAAGCTACTGATGAAGAGATGTGGTCAGTGTTCAATAAGCTACTGATGAAGAGATGTGGTCAGTGTTCAATAAGCTACTGATGAAGAGATGTGGTCAGTGTTCAGTAAGCTACTGATGAAGAGATGTGGTCAGTGTTCAATAAGCTAGTGATGAAGAGATGTGGTCAGTGTTCAATAAGCTACTGATGAAGAGATGTGGTCAGTGTTCAGTAAGCTACTGATGAAGAGATGTGGTCAGTGTTCAATAAGCTACTGATGAAGAGATGTGGTCAGTGTTCAATAAGATAGTGATGAAGAGATGTGGTCAGTGTTCAATAAGCTAGTGATGAAGAGATGTGGTCAGTGTTCAATAAGCTAGTGATGAAGAGATGTGGTCAGTGTTCAATAAGCTACTGATGAAGAGATGTGGTCAGTGTTCAATAAGCTACTGATGAAGAGATGTGGTCAGTGTTCAATAAGCTAGTGATGAAGAGATGTGGTCAGTGTTCATTAAGCTACTGATGAAGAGATGTGGTCAGTGTTCAATAAGCTACTGATGAAGAGATGAGGTCAGTGTTCAATAAGCTACTGATGAAGAGATGTGGTCAGTGTTCAATAAGCTACTGATGAAGAGATGAGGTCAGTGTTCAATAAGCTACTGATGAAGAGATGTGGTCAGTGTTCAATAAGCTACTGATGAAGAGATGTGGTCAGTGTTCAATAAGCTACTGATGAAGAGATGTGGTCAGTGTTCAATAAGCTAGTGATGAAGAGATGTGGTCAGTGTTCAATAAGCTACTGATGAAGAGATGTGGTCAGTGTTCAGTAAGCTACTGATGAAGAGATGTGGTCAGTGTTCAGTAAGCTACTGATGAAGAGATGTGGTCAGTGTTCAATAAGCTACTGATGAAGAGATGTGGTCAGTGTTCAATAAGATAGTGATGAAGAGATGTGGTCAGTGTTCAATAAGATAGTGATGAAGAGATGTGGTCAGTGTTCAATAAGCTAGTGATGAAGAGATGTGGTCAGTGTTCAATAAGCTAGTGATGAAGAGATGTGGTCAGTGTTCAATAAGCTACTGATGAAGAGATGAGGTCAGTGTTCAATAAGCTAGTGATGAAGAGATGTGGTCAGTGTTCAATAAGCTACTGATGAAGAGATGAGGTCAGTGTTCAATAAGCTACTGATGAAGAGATGAGGTCAGTGTTCAATAAGATACTGATGAAGAGATGTGGTCAGTGTTCAATAAGCTAGTGATGAAGAGATGTGGTCAGTGTTCAATAAGCTACTGATGAAGAGATGTGGTCAGTGTTCAATAAGCTACTGATGAAGAGATGAGGTCAGTGTTCAATAAGCTAGTGATGAATAGATGAGGTCAGTGTTCAATAAGCTACTGATGAAGAGATGAGGTCAGTGTTCAATAAGCTAGTGATGAAGAGATGTGGTCAGTGTTCAATAAGCTACTGATGAAGAGATGTGGTCAGTGTTCAATAAGCTACTGATGAAGAGATGAGGTCAGTGTTCAATAAGCTACTGATGAAGAGATGAGGTCAGTGTTCAATAAGCTAGTGATGAAGAGATGTGGTCAGTGTTCAATAAGCTACTGATGAAGAGATGTGGTCAGTGTTCAATAAGCTACTGATGAAGAGATGAGGTCAGTGTTCAATAAGCTACTGATGAAGAGATGAGGTCAGTGTTCAATAAGCTAGTGATGAAGAGATGTGGTCACAGTGTCAGAGCAGTAACACAGAGTTATAATCTAGTGTTTATTCCTCTCAGCTGTGTGAGTTCATTTGCCACATCTCAATGGCCTTCAATGGCTCCCTCATCATCTCATTTCCTTGATCTGAAATGACTTGACAGAACAGCATAGATAACAGCAAATTTATAATAGCCCTTTGCAATGGTTTTTTACCTGTGATACGATTCCAGGTCTTTTGCAGATGATGGAGAGGAGATTTAGGAGAATAGCCCAGATGAGATGGAATATTGACTTTTGTTGTTGATGTTTTTCTCCCTGTCCATTTCTCTCTCTAGGTTCTAATGGTCAGGTGACATACGGAGGAGTAACAGAGGAAGGCTTCACCATCAACCCTGTGACAGGAGTCATCACCACCACCAAGACCCTGGACAGAGAGACTCAGGACCACTACACACTAACAGGTAGGAGTCATCACCACCACCAGTTCAGCGTTCAAAAGATTCAAAGAATGTGTAAGGGTTCATTCCTTTGCGTGCATAGTCTCAGAACGTCCTGTGTGGCACAGTTGGTAGAGCATGGCACTTGCAACGCCAGGGTTGTGGGTTCAATTCCCACAAGGGACAAGTATGAAAAATGTATCCACTCCACTACTGTAAGTCGCTCTGGATAAGAGTGTCTGCTAAATTACCACATGCTTTTGTTTGTTTTACTGAAGCCTCATCAGCCGGTCCTTCATTATAACACATCAGCAATAAACTGACGGGGAATTTGCAGTTCAGTCCTTTCACACTCTCTATCCATCCCCCCACCAGTGTATGCCAGGGACGGGGGACTGCCTCCCAACTTCGCCAAGGTGGTGGTGCGTGTTTTGGTGCAGGACGAGAACGACAACGTGCCGGTGTTCGCTAGGCCCTGGTACGGCCTGGAGGTCCCTGAGAGCCAGAGCCCCGTGGAGCTGTGGATTGTCAGGGCTACTGACACAGACACTGGTCCCGCTGGAGACATTCAGTACAGGATCACTGGTAAGACCTGGAGACATTCAGTACAGGATCACTGGTAAGACCTGGAGACATTCAGTACAGGATCACTGGTAAGACCTGGAGACATAGAGTACAGGATCACTGGTAAGACCTGGAGACATAGACTACAGGATCACTGGTAAGACTGTCTCTCTAGAGGTTGACATCAGACTGTCTCTCTAGAGGTTGACATCAGACTGTCTCTCTAGAGGTTGACATCAGACTGTCTCTCTAGAGGTTGACATCAGACTGTCTCTCTAGAGGTTGACATCAGACTGTCTCTCTAGAGGTTGACATCAGACTGTCTCGCTAGAGGTTGACATCAGACTGTCTCTCTAGAGGTTGACATCAGACTGTCTCTCTAGAGGTTGACATCAGACTGTCTCTCTATAGGTTGACATCAGACTGTCTCTCTAGAGGTTGACATCAGACTGTCTCTCTAGAGGTTGACATCAGACTGTCTCTCTATCAATCAATCAATCAATCAATTTTATTTTATATAGCCCTTCTTACATCAGCTAATATCTCGAAGTGCTGTACAGAAACCCAGCCTAAAACCCCAAACAGCTAGTAATGCAGGTGTAGAAGCACGGTGGCTAGGAAAAACTCCCTAGAAAGGCCAAAACCTAGGAAGAAACCTAGAGAGGAACCAGGCTATGAGGGTGGCCAGTCCTCTTCTGGCTGTGCCGGGTGGAGATTATAACAGAACCATGCCAAGATGTTCAAAAATGTTCATAAGTGACAAGCATGGTCAAATAATAATCAGGAATAAATCTCAGTTGGCTTTTCATAGCCGATCATTAAGAGTTGAAAACAGCAGGTCTGGGACAGGTAGGGGTTCCATAACCGCAGGCAGAACAGTTGAAACTGGAATAGCAGCAAGGCCAGGCGGACTGGGGACAGCAAGGAGTCACCACGGCCCGGTAGTCCCGACGTATGGTCCTAGGGCTCAGGTCTCTCAGTTGGCTTTTCATAGCCGATCATTAAAGAGTTGAAAACAGCAGGTCTGGGACAGGTAGGGGTTTCGTAGCCGCAGGCAGAACAGTTGAAACTGGAATAGCAGCAAGGCCAGGCGGACTGGGGACAGCAAGGTGTCATCATGCCCGGTAGTCCTGACGTATGGTCCTAGGGCTCAGGTTCTCAGAGAGAAAGAGAGAACGAGAGAATTAGAGAGAGCATACTTAAATTCACACAGGACACTGGATAAGACAGGAGAAGTACTCCAGGTATAACCAACTAACCCCAGCCCCCCGACACATAAACTACTGCAGCATAAATACTGGAGGCTGAGACAGGAGCGGTCCGGAGACACTGTGGCCCCATCCCGGAAGAAACCCGGACAGGGCCAAACAGGAAGGATATAACCCCACCCACTCCGCCAAAGCACAGCCCCCGCACCACTAGAGGGATATCCCCAACCACCAACTTACAATCTGAGACAAGGCCGAGTATAGCCCACAGAGGTCTCCACCACAGCACAAACCAAGGGGGGCGCCAACCCAGACAGGAAGATCACGTCAGTAACTCAACCCACTCAAGTGACGCACCCCCTCCCAGGGGACGGCATGAAAGAGCACCAGCAAGCCAGTGACTCAGCCCCTGCAACAGGGTTAGAGGCAGAGAACCCCAGTGGAGAGGGGAACCGGCCCGGCAGAGACAGCAAGGGCTGTTCGTTGCTCCAGCCTTTCCGTTCACCTTCACACTCCTGGGCCAGACTACACTCAATCATATGACCTACTGAAGAGATAAGTCTTCAGTAAAGACTTAAAGGTTGAGACCGGAGTCTGCGTCTCTCACATGGGTAGGCAGACTGTTCCATAAAAATGGAGATCTATAGGAGAAAGCCCTGCCTCCCGCTGTTTGCTTAGGAAATTCTAGGGACAATTAGGAGGCCTGCGTCTTGTGACCGTAGCGTACGTATTGGTATGTACGGCAGGACCAACTCGGAAAGATAGGTAGGAGCAAGCCGCATGTAACGCTTTATAGGTTAACAGTAAAACCTTGAAATCAGCCCTTGCCTTAACAGGAAGCCAGTGTAGGGAGCTAGCACTGGAGTAATATGATCAAATTTCTTGGTTCTAGTCAGGATTCTAGCAGCCGTATTTAGCACTAACTGAAGTTTATTTAGTGCTTTATCCGAGTAGCCGGAAAATAGAGCATTGCAGTAGTCTAACCTAGAAGTAACAAATGCATGGATTAATTTTTCTGCATCATTTTTGGACAGAAAATTTCTGATTTTTGCAATGTTACGTAGATGGAAAAAAGCTGTCCTTGAAACAGTCTTGATATGTTCGTCAAAAGGAGAGATCAGGGTCAAGAGTAACACCGAGGTCCTTCACAGTTTTATTTGAGACGACTTTTACAACCATCTAGATGAATTGTCAGATTTAACAGAAGATCTCTTTGTTTTCTTGGGACCTAGAACAAGCATCTCTGTTTTGTCCGAGTTTAAAAGTAAAAAGTTTTCAGCCATCCACTTCCTTATGTCTGAAACACAGGCTTCTAGCGAGGGCAATTTTGGGGCTTCACCATGTTTCATTGAAATGTACAGCTGTGTGTCATCCGCATAGCAGTGAAAGTTAACATTATGTTTTCGAATAACATCCCCAAGAGGTAAAATATATAGTGAAAACAATAGTGGTCCTAAACGGAACCTTGAGGAACACCGAAATGTACAGTTGATTTGTCGGAGGACAGACCATTCACAGAGACAAACTGATATCTTTCCGACAGGTAGGATCTAAACCAGGCCAGAACTTGTCCGTGTAGACCAATTTGGGTTTCCAGTCTCTCCAAAAGAATGTGGTGATCGATGGTGTCAAAGGCAGCACTAAGGTCTAGTAGCACGAGGACAGATGCAGAGCCTCGGTCTGACGCCATTAAAAGGTCATTTACCACCTTCACAAGTGCAGTCTCAGTGCTATGATGGGGTCTAAAACCAGACTGAAGCATTTCGTATACATTGTTTGTCTTCAGAAAGGCAGTGAGTTGCTGCGCAACAGCTTTTTCTAAAATTTTTGAGAGGAATGGAAGATTCGATATAGGCCGATAGTTTTTATATTTTCGGGTCAAGGTTTGGCTTTTTCAAGAGAGGCTTTATCACTGCCACTTTTAGTGAGTTTGGTACACATCCGGTGGATAGAGAGCTGTTTATTATGTTCAACATAGGAGGGCCAAGCACAGGAAGTAGAGAGACAGTCTGATGTCAACCTCTAGAGAGACAGTCTGATGTCAACCTCTAGAGAGACAGTCTGATGTCAACCCCTAGAGAGACAGTCTGATGTCAACCTCTAGAGAGACAGTCTGATGTCAACCTCTAGAGAGACAGTCTGATGTCAACCTCTAGAGAGACAGTCTGATGTCAACCTCTCTAGAGGTTGACATCAGACTGTCTCTCTAGAGGTTGACATCAGACTGTCTCTCTAGAGGTTGACATCAGACTGTCTCTCTAGAGGTTGACATCAGACTGTCTCTCTAGAGGTTGACATCAGACTGTCTCTCTAGAGGTTGACATCAGACTGTCTCTCTAGAGGTTGACATCAGACTGTCTCTCTAGAGGTTGACATCAGACTGTCTCGCTAGAGGTTGACATCAGTGTGTGAGTGTGCGTGCATGAGCGACTGGAGATGGTTAATTGATCTGATGTGGAAGTTGAAAACTTCACTATCTGAACTGAAATGAAAACTACTGTGTAATACATCTGGTTTATTAGATGGTTCATTCTGTAGCCATTAGCTATCAACCTCACTGAGCTAGCCTCTGTTTATCTCTCTCTCTCTCTCTCTCTCTCTCTCTCTCTCTCTCTCTCTCTCTCTCTCTCTCTCTCTCTCTCTCTCTCTCTCTCTCTCTCTCTCTCTCTGTCTCTCTCTCTCTCTCTCTCTGTCTCTCTCTCTCTCTGTTTTTTTCTCTCTGTCTCTTTCTCTGTTCCTCCCTCCCTCTCTCTCTCTCTCTCTCTCTCTCTCTCTCCCTCCCTCCCTCCCTCCCTCCCTCCCTCCTGTAGCTGGAGACCCAGACGGGGATTTCCAACTCCATGTCAGTTCAGGGGCCCTGTCCACGTCTCGTCCCCTGGATCGGGAGCTGCGGGCAGGGTACACCCTGGAGGTGGTGGCTCTGGACCATGGTTCTCCTGCTCTGAGCAGCACAGCCACAGTGGAGGTGACAGTGCTGGATGTAAACGACAACAGCCCAGCCTTCAGCAGTAACAGCTTCACCATCGACGTCTCGGAAGACGCTGCCCAGGGAACTCCGGTCTTAGAGGTAAGATAGGATCATTTATGTTCAGATATGATGAAATGCAATATGATAGCAGGTCCACCCAAGACTCTGGTGTTGAGGTAAGATAAGGGTTACAACTAAGTTAAGATGCAACTAAATGCAATACAATGTGATTGGGGCAACTACACCATCAACAGTATCACTTCAGTATTCAACATTTGTCCAGGGGGGAGGATCATTATACCCATAAAACCTAGCGGTCAAACAGGGAAATGGTTTCGATCGTTTTGACACCGTTCATTTTTCCCTGGAAACATTTAAAGTAAGGGCTGTGTTTCGTGTAGGCTTACCCTGGCGTGACGTTTTGATAACCATGTAAATCTCTCTAGGACAAGGTGACTTTTATCAATATATTCGCCTGTATTTACCCCCCAAAAATGTAAAGCTAAGAAGGATATTAAGATAAAATGATGATGATTGGACTGCTAGGGGAAAGCACCCCCGCACCATAACACCTCCTCCTCCATGCTTTACGGTGGGAAATACACATGCGGAGATCATCCGTTCACCCACACCACGTCTCACAAAGACACAGCAGTTGGAACCAAATATCTCCAATTTGGACTCCAGACCAAAGGACACATTTCCACCAGTCTAATGTCCATTACTCGTGTTTCTTGGCCCAAGCAAGTGTCTTCTTATTATTGGTGTCCTTTAGTAGTGGTTTCTTTGCAGCATTTCAACCACGAAGGCCTGATTCACACAGTCTCCTCTGAACAGTTGATGTTGAGATGTGTCTGTTACTTTTATTTGGGCTGCAATTTCTGAGGCTGGTAACTAATGAATTTATCCTCTGCAGCAGAGGTAACTCTGTGTCTTCCATTCCTGTGGCGGTCCTCATGAGAGCCAGTTTCGTCATAGCGCTTGATGGTTTTTGCGACTGCAGTTGAAGAAACTTTCAAAGTTCTTTAAATGTTCCGTATTGACTGACCTTCATGTCTTAAAGTAATGATGGACTGTCATTTCTCTTTGCTTATTTGAGCTGTTCTTGCCATAATATGGACTTGGTCTTTTACCAAATAGGGCTATCTTCTGTATACCCCCCTACCTTGTCACAACACAACTGATTGGCTCAAACGCATTAAGAAGGAAAGAAATTCCACAAATTAACTTTTAAGAAGGCACACCTGTTAATTGAAATGCATTCCAGGTGACTACCTCATGACGCTGGTTGAGAGAATGCCAAGAGTGTGCAAAGCTGTCATCAAGGAAAAGGCTATTTGAAGAATCTCAAATATAAAATATATTTTGATTTGTTTAACACTTGTTTGGTTACTACATGATTCCATATGTGTTATTTCATAGTTTTTATGTCTTCACTATTATTCTACAATGTAAAAAATAGTAAAAATAAATAAAAACCCTTGAATGAGTAGGTGTGTCCAAACTTTTGACTGGTAGTGTATATATATAAATATATATATTTACTAAAAATATATATGGGGGATTGGAAATGATGCAAACAATTACGTTGATGGAAGCTACAATATATCTGCAATATTAAAGTTGATCTATCCCCCTTCAAAAACAACAAAAATACAACAAAAAACATACTAGGTCATAGTAGGTCCATAACTTTAACTAAAAAAACTAATATTGGATTTCTTAACATATCTATTGTCCAGGTGACGGCCACAGACGCAGACGAGGGGGAGAACGGGAAGGTTATATATTTCCTGAGTCGAGAGGCGAGGGGCGCGTTCACTGTCGACGAAGACACTGGGCGTATCACAACGGCATCGCCGCTGGACCGAGAGAAGATAGCGTCGTACAGCTTCCATGTGTTCGCTGTGGACCTATCACCTGCAGAGCCCAGAAACACCTCAGCTCAGGTAACAGTGCCAGACGACAACACATCATTCATTTTTCAATGAATACTTTATGTCAAGGACAATATGCATTTTATATTGGCATACTACCTTCCTCAGAGGATAACTGTACCATCACATTTTAGTTCACCTCTCTCCTCCCTTTCTCTCCCAACCCTCTCTCCTCCCTCTCTCTCCCAACCCTCTCTCCTTCCTCTCTCTCCTTCCTCTCTCTCCCAACCCAAACCCCCTTTTAATTATCTGCTTCTTCGTAACCCAGATAACCGTGATGATCCTGGACATGAACGACAACGCTCCATTCTTCATCCAAGACCCCCTCGTCGTCGAGGTCTCGGCCAGCCAATCACAGCGGGTCCTGGCCACCATGCGGGCCGAGGACAAGGACTTTGGCGCCAACGGCTCTGTGTTCTATCGTTTCGCCGTTCCGGTGAGGGGTTTCAGCATCAACTCTCTAACGGGGGAGATCCAGGGGACGGAGGGGATAGACAAGCTGAGTCAGGCCCAGAGGACCCTCATGGTGGAGGCTATGGACCAAGGGACCCCGGCCCAGTCCAGCCTGGGGGTGGTGGTGGTCTATGTGAAGGAACAGGAATATACAGGCATCAGGTTCTCAAGGAACGCCAGGGACGTCAGCATACAGGAGAACGCTGCCAAAGGTTTGTGGTAACCTTATTTGGATAGTTCATGTTTTTTGGGGGGATAGTCCATCTATAGATGCTCAACTTACTATCAATAGACTAGACTATCGGTAACACGTCATCTGTTGGAACTGTTGCCTGTTACTCAGAATTCTGTTGACGTTCTGTTGGATTCTGTTGACGTTCTATTGGATTCTGTTGACGTTCTATTGGATTCTGTTGACGTTCTATTGGATTCTGTTGACGTTCTATTGGGTTCTGTTGACGTTCTATTGGATTCTGTTGACGTTCTATTGGATTCTGTTGACGTTCTATTGGGTTCTGTTGACGTTCTATTGGATTCTGTTGACGTTCTATTGGATTCTGTTGACGTTCTATTGGATTCTGTTGATGATCTATTGGGTTTTGTTGACGTTCTGTTGATGTTCTATTGGATTCTGTTGACGTTCTATTGGGTTCTGTTGACGTTCTATTGGGTTCTGTTGACGTTCTATTGGATTCTGTTGACGTTCTATTGGATTCTGTTGATGATCTATTGGGTTTTGTTGACGTGATAGGGAGATTCCACACCAGCGGGAGTGGAAAATATTTTTGGTATCAGATTTTTCTGGACATTCTCACATAGAAACTTCATTGGGAGAAAGCATGTTTGAAATGCTTTTTACATTTGTGATACAAATGTAAAAAGCATGTTAAACATCCTTATTCCCCAATGAAGTTTCTATGTGAGAATTGCCAGAACAATCTGAGTTTTCCCGAAATATTTTCGTGGAATTGCCCGATATTGGGTTCTGTTGACGTTCTATTGGGTTCTGTTGACATTCTATTGGTTTCTGTTGATGTTCTATTAGGTTCTGTTGACATTCTATTGGTTTCTGTTGACGTTCTATTGGTTTCTGTTGACGTTCTATTGGTTTCTGTTGACGTTCTATTGGGTTCTGTTGATGTTTTATTGGGTTCTGTTTCTGTTTTATTGGTTTCTGTTGACATTCTATTAGGTTCTGTTGACATTCTATTGGATTCTGCTAATGTTCTATTGGGTTTTGTTGAAGTTCTATTAGTTTCTGTTAATATTATGTTGGGTTCTGTTAAAAAAGTATAATCTTTCGGGGTTGGGGGGGCGGGTACTAAGCTAACATATGGAATTGTATAGATGGGAGGTGTTGAATGGAGTTGGATGGGACTAATAACAACTAACAACAACTAATAACAACAAGATAACTAATGTAAAGCATACTGTGTCCATAATAAGTATATAGGTTATAGGTTGAGAGCTTTTGTGAAAGAGCACAGTTAGAAAGATATGGCATATAGAAGCAAACCGGATGGACATCAGGAAAATGATCGGAGAGGTTGAGGGTAGAGGAAGTTCAGGAGTAAAACAAACTAAATATAATTATTGTAAAATTGACTGTGTCCATAAAATGTATATAGTATGTATAAGTTGGAAGTAGAGGCCTAAGCGTTGTTGTTCACTAGTTTACTCCAATTAGGGAAGGCGTGGTGGGGTTGGAAAGTAATAAAGGGAAATATTTTTTTTTAAAGGATATGTGTATATATATATGTATTTATATGTATGTATGTATGTATGTATATATATATATATATATATATATATATATATATGTATGTGTGTGTGTGTATATATATATATATGCGAGAAAAAAAACATATGGGGGATTGGAAGTGATGCAGACAATTACATTGATGGAAGTTACAATCTATCTGCAATATTTAAGCTGATCAACCCCTTAAAAAAAACTGTAAGAAAAAACATATGGAATTGTTTTAAGATGGTCATACCATGGATCATTTAGCTATTTTATTTGGAATTTTAGGACCCCTTTAGGTATCCCACATTTTTTATTTTATTAGATGAAATATAGAATTTGGCCTTTACTACTATAGCCCATAGAAACGCATTGAATAACACATTCAGAAATGGCAAAAACAATGACAGTAACAATATAAATCATAAGGGATAAGATTTTGAAGTGTCTGTTCTACAGAAAACTACCTCCATACTTCCATTCATTTGTAGGGGGTTACCTTCAGACAAGTCCTGTGACAGTTGTGGGGGTCGTAGGCGGATGCCGTGGATTGACACGCAGCCCATGCAACTGACTGATTAAAAAAAATATATATGTTACTTGGATTGACGCACAATAGACTTTTAAGGATTAATGTTATGTTGGGTTCTGTTGACGTGATGTTGAGTTCTGTTGACGTGATGTTGAGTTCTGTTGACGTGATGTTGAGTTCTGTTGACGTGATGTTGAGTTCTGTTGACGTGATATTGAGTTCTGTTGATGTGATATTGGGTTCTGTTGACGTGATATTGGGTTCTGTTGACGTGATGTTGGGTTCTGTTGATGTGATATTGAGTTCTGTTGACGTGATGTTGAGTTCTGTTGACGTGATGTTGAGTTCTGTTGACGTGATGTTGAGTTCTGTTGACGTGATGTTGAGTTCTGTTGAGTTCTGTTGACGTGATGTTGAGTTCTGTTGACGTGATGTTGAGTTCTGTTGACGTGATGTTGAGTTCTGTTGACGTGATGTTGAGTTCTGTTGACGTGATGTTGAGTTCTGTTGACGTGATGTTGAGTTCTGTTGACGTGATGTTGAGTTCTGTTGACGTGATGTTGAGTTCTGTTGACGTGATGTTGAGTTCTGTTGAGTTCTGTTGACGTGATGTTGAGTTCTGTTGACGTGATGTTGAGTTCTGTTAATGCAGTGGTCACCAACCTTTTCTGAGTCAAGATCACTTTCGCAGTCAAAAAGCAAGCCGAGATCTACCGCTCAGAATTTTTTAAAACATTATGTAAAAAAAATGTAACATCCTAATAAAAACAGTTGTGTAGGAATGAGATTTGTGCATTAGGCCTAATACATTATCACATCATATTGGCTATATGCCTGGACTCTATTGTTATTCTCAGACCATATTGTATTTAAAAACTCGAGCTTTGATAGCAAAACAGATCAGTTGGTGTAGCACTTGCGAGGCACAGCTGAGCATAAATGGAAATAATTAGCAAGTAATTTGCTTTTTTTATTTTACTGGACTGATGGTACCTGCATCTGATGGTCATGGTGCTTTCAAGACAACTGGGAACTCAGAAAAAAACGAGGTCAAATCATGACGTCAGTGAACTTCAGGTCGGAAAGTCAGAGCTCTAGAAAGATGCTTGGGTTTCTGAGTTGGATGACCGTTCAAAACGATTTTCCCCAGTCGGATCTTTTTTTTTTTTTTTTTCACAGTTCCCAGTTGTCTTGAACGCACTGATGTCGGAATTCTGAGATTTCTGAGTTCCTAGTTGTCTTGAACACAGCATTAGTCTGAGCGGAGGGAGGGAGAGAGAGAGCAGCAGAGGGTCCGCCTCTCACGGTCCCTGCTCTCTCCTTCCTTTCCTCCGGTGAGACTGACCAGAGAGAGGGGACACCGTCTTCCACCTGATGGCCAAACTCTAGTCACACCGCATCTGCCTCAGCCACAAATTCACGTTGTTCCTATGACTAGAGAAATATTCCTCAATATTAAAATAGACACGACGAGCTGCTAATAATAATACAAAAGCAGGGTATCGATACACTACTTATTCATTGCAGCTCGAGTGGAAGTGGAGAGAAGCACGTTTTATGTTTTGCAATAGTGTTGAATAAAAACAGTGGCTCACTCATAAACATGAACTCACTCATAAAAACAGTAGCTCTTTGCTGTATTCTTTGACAGTCTCTCTCTCTGGTCATGGTTTTAAAAGTTATGAAATCTCACGTAGTCTAGTATCAAACTTTGCTGTGGCTAGGGTCGTGGAAGCTGTAGGTAGGCTATCTGATTGGCCAGCGCAGTAGTCACGGTGATTTGAGCTATCCGATTGGCCAGCGCAGTAGGCACACTCGATTTAGCCACAGATCTCCCGGTCCGCCGGGTAGGCGGAGTATGTCTTTTCAGACACATTAAATGGTTAAAAAATGGGAACACTTTTTTTCCTACCCGGTGCCCTTCATGCCATTATCGTTGGCTGATCTACAAAAAAATTTTTTGCCGATTGACTAGGAATACCTTGAAGAACAACCATTCGATCGTGATTGACCCGGTTGGTGACCACCGTGTTAATGTTATGTTGGGTTCTTGTTCATGTTTTTATTGGATTCTTGTTGAAATGCATAACGTTGCTCCCTGGTCATTGTGTTCTGGATGTCTTGCCCTCGCTCTACAGGAACGGCTGTAGCCCAGGATCAAGCCCAGTACCCCGATGGAACTAAGAGAGGCATCAGCTACAGCCTCTTCTCTGGGAACAGACTGCAGGCCTTCAGCATCAGCACTGGCACAGGTACTATAGCGATCACAGGAGGCTGGTGGCACCTTTAATTGGGGAGGACGGGCACGTGGTAATGGCTGGAGCGGAATAGTTAGAACGGTATCAACAACATCCAACATCAAAGAGTTAATATTACTATACTACAGTACTCATATAGTTAATATTACTATACCACAGTACTCATACAGTTAATATTACTATACCAGAGCACTCATATAGTTAATATTACTATACCACAGTACTCATACAGTTAATATTACTATACCACAGCACTCATACAGTTAATATTACTATACCACAGCACTCATATAGTTAATATTACTATACCACAGTACTCATACAGTTAATATTACTATACTACAGTACTCATACAGTTAATATTACTATACTACAGTACTCATACAGTTAATATTACTATACCACAGTACTCATACAGTTAATATTACTATACTACAGTACTCATACAGTTAATATTACTATACTACAGCACTCATACAGTTAATATTACTATACCACAGCACTCATATAGTTAATATTACTATACTACAGTACTCATAGAGTTAATATTACTATGTCAACAGGATAGATAGACAGTAGCAGCAGCGTGTGTGGTTAGTGAGAATGTGTGGGTGTTTTTATGTGGGCATATGTAGTTTGTTGGGAGTATGAAAAAATAAATAAAAAATGTACGCTGTCACTAACTGTAAGTCGCTCTGGATAAGAGCGTCTGCTAAATTACTAAAATGTAAATGTAAAATGTACAGCACTCATAGAGTTAATATTACAATACTACATCACTCATAGAGTTAACAACACAGTGTAGAGGAATCAGCTACAGACTCTTCTCTGGAAACAGATAGAGAACGCAGGAGGGACAATACACTACATGACCAAATGTATGTGGACACCTGCTCATCGAACATCTCATTCCAAAATCATGGGCATTAATATGGAGTTGGTACCCCCCTTTGCTGCTATAACAGCCTCCACTCTTCTGGGAAGGCTTTCCACTAGATGTTGGAACATTGCTGCGGGGACTTGCTTCTATTCAGCCACAAGAGCATTAGTGAGGTCGGGCACTGATGTTGGGCGATTAGGCCTGGCTCGCAGTTGAAGTTCCAATTCATCCCAAAGGTGTTCGATGGGATCAGGGCTCTGTGCAGGCCAGTCAAGTTCTTCCACACCGATCTCGACAAACCATTTCTGTATGGACCTCGCTTTGTGCACGGGGGCATTGTCATGCTGAAACAGGAAAGGGCCTTCCCCAAACTGTTGCCACAAAGTTGGAAGCGCAGAATCATCTAGAATGTCATTGTATGCTGTAGCATTAAGATATCCCTTCACTGGAACTAAGGGGCATAGTCCGAACCATGAAAAACAGCCCCAGACCATTATTCCTCCTCCACCAAGCTTTACAGTTGGCACTATGCATTGGGGCAGGTTGCGTTCTCCTGGCATCCGCCAAACCCAAATTCGTCCGCCAAACACAAATTCGTCCGTGATTCATCACTCCAGAGAACGCGTTTCCAATGTTCCAGAGTCCGATGGCGGCGAGCTTTACACCACTCCAACCGACGCTTGGCATTGCGCATGGTGATCATAGGCTTGTGTGCGGCTGCTCGGCCATGGAAACTCATTTCATGAAGCTCCCGACTAACAGTTCTTGTGCTGACGTTGCTTCCAGAGGCAGTTTGGAACTCTGTAGTGAGTGTTGCAACCGAGGACAGATGATTTTTACGCGCTTCAGAACTCGGCGGTCCCGTTCTGTGAGCTTGTTTGGCCTACCACTTCGCGGCTGAGCCGTTGTTTCTCCTAGACGTTTCCACTTCACAATAACAGCACTTACAGTTGACCGGGGCAGCTCTAGCAGGGCAGAAATTAGACGAACTGACTTATTGCAAAGGTGGCATCCTATGACGGTGCCACGTTGAAAGTCACTGAGCTCTTCAGTAAGGCCATTCTACTGCCAATGTTTGTCTATGGAGATTTTATCCACCTGTCAGCAACAGGGTTGGCTGAAATAGCCGAATCCACTAATTTGAAGGGGTGTCCACATACTTTTCTATATATAGTGTATTTCAACACAAATGTCTAGAGGCTATGCTCACCATGTTCTATGAGTTCCAGTGTTCTAATGAGATCATAGAAGTCACCATATTCTTAACCCTCACCTCTTACTCACCTGTCCCCTTCCTGTCCCCTCCCTTATACCTACCTTTCCCCTTCCTGTCCCCTCCCTGTCCCCTCCCTGTCCACTCCCTGTCCCCCAGGTGAAATCTGGGTTCAGAGGTCGTTGGGTCTGGACTTTGAGGACACTCCCCGCCTCCGCCTGGTAGTGAAGGCTGAGACGGCTTCGTCCAGCTCCTTCATGGCCGTTAACCTGATCCTGCAGGACATCAATGACAACCTGCCACGCTTCCAGCTCCAGAACTATGTAGCGTACATGAGAGAGGCTCAGGGTTATGACAGGCCGATCATACAGGTATGGGAGACACTGGCTCACACACACACACACACACACACACACACACACACACACACACACGCACACGCCACAGGAACACGCACACTCACTCACTCTCCCACTACTTCCTGTCTCATTTGTCAGGTGGTGGCAGAGGACGTGGACCAGGGGCAGAACGGTCAGGTGACCTATTCCATCCAATCATCAGGAGGCATGAGCGGCCTGTTCAAGATCGACCCTGTCACAGGAAGCATCACCACCGCCGCCATCATGGACAGAGAGATCTGGACTCAGACCAGGTGACTTGCCCTTTAAATAACAGATCTAGGTTTGCTTCATACCTACGACTGCAGCACAGCCCAACACAGCCCAACCCAACACAGCCCAATACAGCCATATACAGCCCAATACAACACAATACAACCCAACACAGCCCAATACAGCCACATACAACCCAATACAGCCCAGCACAGCCCAACACAGCCCAATACAGCACCATACAGCCCAGCACAGCCATATACAGCCCGATATAGCCATATACAGCCCAATACAGCCCAATACAGCCCAATACAGCCATATACAGCCCAATACAGCCATATACAGCCATATACAGCACCATATAGCCATATACAGCCCAATACAGCAATATACAGCCCTATACAGCCATATACAGACCAATACAGCCCAATACAGAGCTATACAGCCATATACAGCCCAATACAGCCATATACAGCCCAATACAGCCATATACTGCCCAATGCAGCCATATACAGCCCAATACAGTCATATACAGCCCAATACAGCCATATACTGCCCAATGCAGCCATATACAGCCCGATACAGCCATATACAGACCAATACAGCCCAATACAGCCCCATACAGCCCAATACAGCCCCATACAGCCCAATGCAGCCCTATACAGCACCATACAGCCATATACAGCCAGATACAGCCATATACAGCCATATACAGCCATATACAGCCCAATACAGCCCAATACAGCCCAATACAGCCCAATACATCCATATACAGCCCTAATACAGCCCAATACAGCCATACATATACAGCCCGATACAGCCATATACAGCCCTATACAGCCATATACAGCCATATACAGCCCGATACAGCCATATACAGCCCTATACAGCCATATAAAGCCATATACAGCCCGATACAGCCATATACAGCCCTATACAGCCCAATACAGCACCATACAGCCCAACACTCCCTCCTCTTTCTCTTTCTTTTAAAAATTCCATCCCTTACTTCTAATGCTGATGAAATGATCTTATTTGTCCTGCCTTTTATGTCTTTGATATGTGGTTGTCTCACCGAGCTACCTTAAGATGAATACACTAATTGTAACTTGCTCTGGATAAGAGCATCTGCTAAATGACTAAAATGTCAATGTAAAATGTATTTGTAATCACTCTCTTGTGCTGTGTGGCTCAGAACTACAGTAGTCTAGCTCAGTGGTTCTCAGACCTCTTCTTGGGGATGTTTCACAATTTGGTTGTTGCCCTGAACTAGCTCACCAGATTCACCTTTATCAAGGGCTTGATGATTAGTGGACAATTTGCATCAGGTGGGCTAGCTGTGGAATAGTAAATAAAATGCATGGAACGGCTGGGTGTCCCAGAGGAGAAGTTTGAACAACCTCTGGCTCAGATCAAAAGTAGTGTAGCCCAGGTGTATTCAAACTCTACGAGCTCCTGATTACTGCTGTTTTTCCGTTCTAGCTGATCATTCATTGCACCCACCTCATGTCCAGGTCTAAATTAGTTCCTGATTTATAGGGGAAGATTGAAAAAAAGCAGTGGAACTGGCTTCAAGGTCCAGATTTTGACTTTGAGGGGTGTAGCTAGTCTACGAATGGTGGCCCAAGAGAGTAACGTACAACAACAACCAACCTCAGAACACCACACTGATGATTGTTTTGTTTTGTCTGGGTCGAAAGGCTGGTCGTCACAGCGACGGACAGGGGCAACCCGCGATTGGCCGGTTCGGCCACACTCACGGTGATCATCGTAGACCTCAACGACAACAGTCCAACAATCCCTCTGCCTCGGGAGGTCCGCATCCCTGAGAGTGAGTCACCTTTGGCCTGTGACCTGTAGGCTGATACATTTATATCATGTCTTTATTTCCAATAGGCCACTTTACATAGTACAGGACTCATGTACATTGCATTTGGAAAGTATTCAGACCCCTTGACTTTTTCCACACTTTGTTACATTATAGCCTTATTTTAAAATAGATTAAATACATTATTCCCCTCATCAATCTACACACAATACCCCATAATGACAAAGCGGAAACAGGTTTTTAGAAATGTTTGCAAATGTATTAAAAATAAAAAACAGATACCTTTTTTAAATTAAGTATTCAGACCCTTTTGCTACCAGACTTGAAATTGAGCTCAGGTGCATCCTGTTTCCATTGATCACCCTTGAGATGTTTCTACAACTTGATTGGAGTCCACCTGTGGTAAATTCAATTGTTTGGACATGATTTGGAAAGGCACACACGTGTCCATATGAGGTCCCACAGTTGACAGTGCATGTCAGAGCAAAAACCAAGCCATGAGGTCAAAGGAATTGTCCGTAGAGCTCCGAGACAGGATTGTGTCAAAGCACAGATCTGGGGAAGGGTACCAAAATAATTATGCAGCATTGAAGGTCCCCAAGAACACAGTGGCCTCCATCATTCTTAAATGGAAGTAGTTTGGAACCACCAAGACTCTTCCTAGAGCTGGCTGCCCGGCCAAACTGAGCAATCGGGGGAGAAGGTCCTTGATCAGGGAGGTGACCAAGAACCCGATGGTCACTCTGACAGAGCTCCAGAGTTCCTCTGTGGAGATGGGAGAACCTTCCAGAAGGACAACCATCTCTGCAGCACTCCACCAATCAGGCCTTTATGGTAGAGTGGCCAGACGGAAGCCACTCCTCAGTAAAAGGCACATGACAGCCCACTTGGAGTTTGCCAAAAGGCACCTAAAGGACTCTCAGATTCTCTGGTCTGATTAAACCAAGATTGAACTCTTTGGCCTGAATGCCAAGCGTCACGTCTGGAGGAAACCTGGCACCATCCCTACGGTGAAGCATGGTGGTGGCAGCATCACGCTGTGGGGATGTTTTTCAGCGGCAGGTACTGGGAGACTAGTCAGGGTCGAGGGAAAGATGAACAGAGCAAAGTACAGAGGGATCGTTGATGAAAACCTGCTCCAGAGCACTCAGGACCTCAGACTGGGGCGAAGGTTCACCTTCCAACAGGACAACGACCCTAAGCACACAGCCAAGACAACGCAGGAGTGGCTTCGGGACAAGTCTCTGAATGTCCTTGAGTGGCCCAACCAGAGCCCGGACTTGAACCCTATCGATCATCTCTGGAGAGACCTGAAAATAGCTGTGCAGCGACGCTCCCCATCCAACCTGACAGAGCTTGAGAGGATCTGCAGAGAAGAATGGAAGAAACTCCCCAAATACAGGTGTGCCAAACTTGTAGCATCATACCCAAGAAGACTCAAGGCTGTAATCACTGCCAAAGGTGCTTCAACAAAGTACTGAGTAAAGGGTCTGAATACTTATGTAAATGTAATAGATCAGTTTTTTTATTTTTTATACATTTGTAAAAATTTCTAAAAACCTGTTTTTCTTTGTCATTATGGGGTATTGTGTGTAGATTGATGAGGGGAAAATTACTTTTTCATCAATTTTAAAATAAGGTTGTAATGTAACAAAATGTGGAAAAGGTCAAGGGGTCTGAATACTTTCCGAATGCACTGTCCTGCATATCCTAACTCCTCAAAACCCTCAGTAACATCTCTCTGTCCCCTCCCCGTTCCTCCAGACACCCTGATCGGCACAGAGATCACCTTGGTAACGGGTAACGACGTGGACTCCAGTCCGGCCCTGTCCTACAGCCTCCAGCTGGACGGGTCGTCCCAGGGGAAGTTTGGGATCCACCGCTACAGTGGAGGGGTGTCTCTGACCTCCCCTTTGGACTACGAGGACAGGACCTGGTACACGCTAACCATCAGGGCTACGGACTCCCAACACCAGACTGAGGCTAATATCACCGTACTGGTGGAGGACGTCAATGATAACGCTCCTGCGTTCACACAGGATCTATACCAGGTAACTGTTAATCAATCAGTTAATCAATCAATTCACACGTTCCCGCGTTCACACAGGATCTATACCAGGTAAATGGCTTTTAGGTGATGAGCAATCAATCAACCAATCATTCTAACAATCAATCAACCAATCAATCTAATAATCAATCGGTCCTCCTTCATAACCCCACAAACACCCAGCTACAGTGGGGAAAAAAAGTATTTAGTCAGCCACCAATTCCGCAAGTTCTCCCACTTAAAAAGATGAAAGAGGCCTGTAATTTTCATCATAGGTACACGTCAACTATGACAGACAAATTGAGAATTTTTTTCTCCAGAAAATCACATTGTAGGATTTTTAATGAATTTATTTGCAAATTATGGTGGAAAATAAGTATTTGGTCACCTACAAACAAGCAAGATTTCTGGCTCTCACAGACCTGTAACTTCTTCTTTAAGAGGCTCCTCTGTCCTCCACTCGTTACCTGTATTAATGGCACCTGTTTGAACTTGTTATCAGTATAAAAGACACCTGTCCACAACCTCAAACAGTCACACTCCAAACTCCATTATGGCCAAGACCAAAGAGCTGTCAAAGGACACCAGAAACAAAATTGTAGACCTGCACCAGGCTGGGAAGACTGAATATGCAATAGGTAAGCAGCTTGGTTTGAAGAAATCAACTGTGGGAGCAATTATTAGGAAATGGAAGACATACAAGACTACTGATAATCTCCCTCGATCTGGGGCTCCACGCAAGATCTCACCCCGTGGGGTCAAAATGATCACAAGAACGGTGAGCATAAATCCCAGAACCACACAGGGGGACCTAGTGAATGACCTGCAGAGAGCTGGGACCAAAGTAACAAAGCCTACCATCAGTAACACACTACGCCGCCAGGGACTCAAATCCTGCAGTGCGAGACGTGTCCCCCTGCTTAAGCCAGTACATTTGCTAGAGTGCATTTGGATGATCCAGAAGAGGATTGGGAGAATGTCATATGGTCAGATGAAACCACAATATAACTTTTTGGTAAAAACTCAACTCGTCGTGTTTGGAGGACAAAGAATGCTGAGTTGCATCCAAAGAACACCATACCTACTGTGAAGCATGGGGGTGGAAACATCATGCTTTGGGGCTGTTTTTCTGCAAAGGGACCAGGATGACTGATCCATGTAAAGGAAAGAATGAATGGGGCCATGTATCGTGAGATTTTGAGTGAAAATCTCCTTCCATCAGCAAGGGCATTGAAGATGAAACGTGGCTGGGTCTTTCAGCATGACAATGATCCCAAACACACCGCCCGGGCAACGAAGGAGTGGCTTCGTAAGAAGCATTTCAAGGTCCTGGAGTGGCCTAGCCAGTCTCCAGATCTCAACCCCATAGAAAATCTTTGGAGGGAGTTGAAAGTCCGTGTTGCCCAGCGACAGCCCCAAAACATCACTGCTCTAGAGGAGATCTGCATGGAGGAATGGGCCAAAATACCAGCAACAGTGTGTGAAAACCTTGTGAAGACTTACAGAAAACGTTTGACCTGTGTCATTGCCAACAAAGGGTATATAACAAAGTATTGAGAAACTTTTGTTATTGACCATATACTTATTTTCCACCATTATAATTTGCAAATAAATTCATTAAAAATCTTACAATGTGATTTTCTGGAAAAAAAAATAGTTGACGTGTACCTATGATGAAAATTACAGGCCTCTCTCATCTTTTTAAGTAGGAGAACTTGCACAATTGGTGGCTGACTAAATACTTTTTTCCCCCACTGTATAACAACAACAACAACAAATATTGTGCAAAAATATTTAGTTATATCATAGAAGTAATATTTGTTACCATAGCAGTAGTTTGTTTTAAAACAACAAGATATTATCCAGTTCCCTGTATGGTCCGTTTTCTTCAGCAGGTCTGTAGTAAAGGAAAGAAGGGGTCCTTGTCCCCTGGGGTTTGTTTCAAATGGCACCCTATTCCCTAAACAGTGCACCATTTTTTACCAGGACCCATAAGGCTCTAGTCAAAACTAGTGCACTATAATGGGAATAGGGTGCCAATTTTGGGACGCAGACTTGGTGTAACAGTAGATTTATGTCCCAAAGTCATCTGTTGAAAGGGGCAGGAGAGAGGGGCGTGAGGTACCCACTAAACATGTCAACCAGAAGGCGTTTATCTCTCCAGGTCTTCACACCTAGTTAAACTTGATAAACATCAGGGAAAATTAGCTTTGCAAAGTTATGGTTCCCAGGATACTCACTGCATTAAAGCACCTGCACACACACACACACACACATGAATGCAAATGCAGGCACGCACACACACACACACACACACACACACACACACACACACACACACTGAGGGTGGTGATAAAAGTCAAGTCTAATCACGACTGTGTCTGGGTTGCGGAAAAGGTTAAGATGAGCTCATAACATTTACTGTTGTAAACAGGATATGACTTCAGCTTTACTGCAGGTTAACAACAACATAACGTTCACTACTGTAGACAGGAAATGAATTTCACTTTTAACACAGGTTAACAACCATCTGCTGCGTTCCAAATGGCACCCTTTTCCCTATAGAGTGCACAGTCACCACAGGGCTCTGGTCCAAACCAGTGCGCTCTCCCTCTCTTTTACTGACAGAACTGGATAGTATATTTTCAGCCTCTAGTTTAGGAATCAGGAACTCTGTTTCACCAGAGCTAGTGGTATAGCTTCTATTCATTTGGTTAGATTTCTGTTGATTTGTTGTGTTGTGTTGACTATTATGGGGTGTTTTAAAGCTGTGTGTGTCTGTGTTTCTCAGGTAACACTGCCAGAACATTCCCCGCCAGGCAGTCCCGTTGTCACGGTGACAGCGACTGACCGTGATTCGGGGGAGAATGGAAAGGTCACCTACAGAGTGATGTCATCGACGCGAGGTGGCTTCTATGTCGACCCCAGCAACGGTACAGGATTCAGTTCTCTTTCCTACCTGTTCACACACACACTGCTGTGCTGTTCCACTGCTGTGCTGTTACCATGGGGAAACGATCTGCTATCGGCAGGTAGCTTAGCGGTTACGAGCATTGGGCCAGTAACTGAAAGTTCGCTGGTTTGAATCCCCGAGCCGACTAGGTACAAAATCTGTCTTGCTCCTGTAAGTCGCTCTGGATAAGAGTGTCTGCTAAATGACTAAAATACATTTTTTTTAAAGGACTGAATAGGACTGGCGTATAGGTGAAGTCCAAGTGAATGGGTTTCAAACCTGTGTTTTATTCAAAACTTTTCAAATGATTTATCTTGTTCCCCTACAGGCACCCTGTTCATCAGGGAGAGGGCAGAGTTTGACCCAGAGAACCCGTCCGTCAGTGTGGTCATCGAAGCCTGTGACGGGGGCTCCCCGCCCCTCTCCTCCGTCACCACAGTACAGGTCCAGCTATCAGACGTCAACGACAACGCTCCTGTCTTCCACCAATCAGAGTACAGGTAGGTCACAGCGATCCCGTCTTCCACCAATCAGAGTACAGATAGGTCACAGCGATCACGTTTTCCACCAATCAGAGTACAGGCGGGTCCTGTCTTCCACCAATCAGAGTACAGGTAGGTCACAGTACTCCCGTCTTCCACCAATTGGAGTACAGGTAGGTCCTGTCTTCCACCAATAGGTGGCTGTCATCTTTTTTATCATGAAAAGGGTAGATCATACACAGATTCATTGGCTTTGAGCAGTTGCTGTATCTAGCATATGCTGCCATGTTTCAAATGAGTATAGTTACTCTATAGATACATGAAGCTAATAAATACTATACATGTTAATGTACCATATGATATGTTATTGTTAAGTGTAACCAATGAGTTGTTATTGTGATCCAAATGATTGATTCTGATAATTGTGTTTCCAGGGCGACGGTGTCGGAGGACTCCATCCCCGGGGCGACCATTCTGACCCTGGAGGCGATGGATGCTGATTTCTCTCGGGACAACTGTGGCTTCGACTTCGCCATCGCCAGGGGCAACACTGGGAACGTCTTCCAGATCGAGAGCAGCGTGCGCTTCCTGGAGGGGCGGGGCTTCCAGACCGTAGGGACTCTCCTATTGGCCGAGGAGCTGGACTTCGAGGCCATGCCCCTCTATAACCTGACGGTGGTGGTGTCGGACAGAGGGGTTCCACAGCGGAGTTCTAGCGTTGCCGCGGTGATAACCGTTGGTGACGTAAACGATAACCCGCCGGCGTTCGGCAGGGCGGAGTACGTTGTGTCACTGAGTGAAGGAGCGGGCGCTGGGACAGAGATATTACGACTCACTGCCACAGGTGAGGGAATAGGCCCCCCCCCCACACACACACACACACACACACACACACACACACACACACACACACACAAATACACAAATTGACCGCCTCAGGTGATGATAAATAGTTACACTATGGGGTTAGAAATTTAAACGGTGGAGAGGAGATGGGGTGGTGAAAATGGAGTCCCCCAATCTTTAGTATTATTATGCAGCTGCAAAGCATCTATTTGTTTTATTATAAACTGTGTTAAATGCTTTCTCTCCGCCCGCCCGCCCCTCCCTCCCCTCTCCCTCCCCTCCCCCTTCCCTCCCCCTTCCCCCTTCCCCCTCCCTCACTCCATCCCTCCCCTCCAGACCCAGACTCGGCCCCCAACGCAGAGGTCCAGTACAGTATCAGCTCAGGCGATGAGATGGACCTGTTCACAATCGACCAGTGGACCGGGGCGCTGCGGTTACAGCGACCGCTCGACCGCGAGCACCAGTCCTCCCACGTGGTCATCGTCCAGGCCTCGGATGGCCGTGGTCACGTCGCCCTGGCCCCAATCAGCGTAGAGGTCAAAGATGTGAACGATAACAGACCGTTCTTCCCCGTCGAGACTCTGACCGCTAGCATCAGAGAGAACCAGCCGGTCAACTCAGCTGTGACCATACTCCACGCCATAGACCATGACACTGGGATGTACGGCCAGCTGAGATACTACATGGTGGAGCGAGGTCAAGGGTCAGGAGTCACAGGGCGAGAGGCCTTCACCGTGGACCAAAGTTCAGGAGAGGTCAGGGCTAAGATGACTTTTGACTTTGAGAAGGTCAACTCATTTAATTTCGTTGCTCTGGCGATGGACGCCGGTAACCACTCGGCCACGGTGACGGTCCAGGTGTACGTGACCGGTGAGGATGAGTACGACCCGCTCTTCGTCTCCCCAGAGTTCTCCTTCGAGGTTCCGGAGGGGGCGAAGAGGGGCCAGAGCATCGGACAGGTCCAGGCGAATGACGAGGACGGAGGTGTAGACGGTATCGTCCTCTTCTCGCTCCCTAGCTCCTCCCTGTACTTTGACGTCAACAAAACAACCGGTGTGATATTCCTCAAGATGGACGGGTCTTCTAGTCGTAGCAGCAGCGGGTTAGGGGGGCGGTCAAAAAGGGAGACCAGGACCATGACTCTGGACGTTCACGCCCACAGCCCTCTGGACACGTCCCGTGTCACCACGGCCCAGCTGACCATCGACGTGACCAACACGTCCTTCGGCCTGGGGGCAGACCTCAACGTCCTGCTGATCATCATCATCGCAGTGTCCCTGGGGGTCATCGTGCTCCTAGTGGTCATGGCTGTGGTCATCTTTCTGGTCAAGTCAAAGAGACGCAGGAAGAACAAAGGACAGGACAACAGGGCCGTGGCCTCGGGAACCTCTCTGCAGAAACTGGACGATTCCAAATCTGGAGGATCCGAGAGGATCTATCATCAGACGTTACCAGGGTACTCTGGCAACCAGAGTGGAGCAGGGGCCGGGCCCTACACCCGGGGGGGCTCCCTTGACCCCTCACACTCCAGCGGGCGTGGCTCAGCCGAGGCGGCGGAGGACGATGAGATCAGGATGATCAACGAGTACCCCCGCGTAGCGTCCATCTCCTCATCCATGCAGGAGCACATCTCAGCCCGCGGGCCGGACTCTGGCATCCAGCAGGACGCTGACCAGCTGTCTGACATCTCCTGTGAGCCGGCCGCCCTGGAAGGAAGCACCTGGTTCAAAGGCAAGAAGCTGGGAGGGAGTCTCAGCGGAACCATGCTGTCTGGACAGCTGCCTGTCTACAGAGACGAGCTGGGAGGAGGGTACCTGGGGCTGGGGAGGGGACTCAACATCTCCCATCCTAAAGATTACGCCTTCCCAGAGGACGGGAAGCCCTCGGTGGATGGGTCTCTGACAGCCATAGTGGCCAGCGACGAGGAGCTGAGGGGCAGTTATAACTGGGACTACCTGCTCAACTGGTGCCCTCAGTTCCAACCACTAGCCAACGTCTTCACAGAGATCGCCAGGCTCAAAGACGAGACGGCCCCACAGAACCAGACCAACCCGCGCCAGCCCTTCCAGCCCAAAGCCAAGACGGACCCCAAGCCTCGCATCGACCCACCGCCCCTCATCACCGCCGTGGCCCACCCCGGGGCCAAGTCCGTCCCCCCGAAGGTCCCTGTCATCGGACGCACCTTCCCCCACCTGGCCACCCTACGACGGTCCCCCATAAGCCACGAGGGCTCCATCTCCTCAGCAGCAATGTCCCCCAGCTTCTCCCCCTCTCTCTCCCCCCTCGCCGCCCGCTCCCCCGCCGTCTCCCCCTTCGGAGTCACCCAGGGCCCCTCGGCCTCCATGATCAGCACCAGGGACCCCTCGCTGGACCACAGCCCCGACCATGAGATGAGGATCTGAGGACGAGTTTTTTTTGGGGGGGTTTTAGAGACATTTCTATCATTTATGACAAAGTAAAAGGTGCTGAGATCTGGACGTTATATCAGCTCCTATGACAGATTAGGATGTGAAGGAAGTGTTCGTTTTTCAGAGACATGTTTCTCTGATGTAGTTTGTATTATCTGACAATGTGATTGGTTCTCAGATCTGGACATTATATCAGCTCCGAGGACAGATGAAGAGATGAAGGAAGTGTTCGGCGTTGTAGAATTTTTTTTTCTCTGATTATAGTTTCTCAGATGAGTTTTAGGCCACATTTCTTCAAAAGGAAGGGGAATATAGTGTACTCTGGGAACATTTGTATTAGTGAGACCAAGTGAGTGCCAAGATGAGGCTTTAAGATCATGGACCCTAATGTTATGCGACAGGTCACATTCACCCTCTTTTCTGAAGGGAGATGTGGATTATAATTTCCTACAGGATGTAATTTCTCATCCTATGAGCACTTAGACCTAGCTATCCCTCTATGGAGAGGTGGACCATGTTGTTGGGGTGAGGAGGTTAGCATTGATAACAGACCAGCCCTCTCCTCTCCTCCCCTCCACGTGGACCATGTTGTTGGGGTGAGGAGGTTAGCATTGATAACAGACCAGCCCTCTCCTCCCCTCCTTCGCCACCATGACGCAGGCCTCTGATAATTGCCACAAGGGTTAGGAGATTGACCAAACTCTCGGCTGCGAACAACCATGCCTTGGATCCAACCCTGCAGCTGCAGACTGACCCCTCCCTGCAGACAGAGGCCCTCAGTAGAGATAAACTGACGTATCGGCTGCAGACTGACCCTCCCTGCAGACAGTCATGAAGTCCGTAGATACAGTAGATATGTAGTTTTCAGGTCACTCCTCGCTGGCTGGTCAGAGAGATAAATGATTCCACTATCCCTCTTTTACTTCTGTATCTTCACATTCTAGATCCCCATTAAAGACTTCAGTGTTCCGTTGTGGTGGTCTCACAAACAAAATGGCTGCTTACATAACAAACAAGATGGCTGCTTTCGAAATGGCCGACATTTCCTCTTCTGACCAAGTACACGTGTGTTGAAAAATACATTATACACTAGCCAGTGTTTTGTACATTGGAAACGGGGACTGAGGCTAACGTTTTCCTTTGTTGCTACAGAAGACGCGTTCTTTTGTTTTGGTTGTATTTTTTTTATATATTTTTATATTGACCTTTGATTTCTGATTTGACATGCCAGGTTATCATTTCATTCTATTTAGATATATGTATATTTGTATGTGTGTATGTATGCTAGCCACAGTATGTATGTGTTTTCCTGTCATAGATTTTAGATTTTTTGTGTCTTTGTGGACTCGTGACATTTTTGACGTGAGTGAGTGGGGAACATTTTGTGTTTTGATAATTATTTATATGAAGAAAATGAACTGCTGGCTACGTTGACAGCGGGCAACCAAGTTCAGTTTTCACCATGCTGTATTGTATCTTTAAAATATTTTCTTGTCAAAATGAAGATCCTCCCAAAATCCCGGCAAAGCTATGTAGAGACGACCAGAAATCATTGTTCACTGCCCTTACTCTGTCACCCAAACCAGACCTGTCCTCATTGTTAGTAAACTGTTATAACTGATATGTAGCGGAGGTGAACCGGACTCACGCTCTTTTGATGAAAATCTGTTTCACCCCGGTCCAAGAGGGAATGTCCTCTTGGCTTAATGGTTAAGACGTTGGTTTTCCATGCTGGAGACCAGGGTTCAGATCCCGCCTGTTACATTTACACTAGACTCAGTGTTAGTAAACTGGCTTACACAGAAGTGCACATTCTCTCTGGAATTCCTGTTCACCTCTTGTGTCTTCGTATGAAGTGCTTCCGGGTCAACACAAAGGTCAATGATGTGAGGTCATCGCTCCGTATGATGGCTTGTAACTGTGAAGTGGTTCAACTTCATACCATAGAAATACAATACATAGATTGTAGAAGGGTTTATGTAACTACTTAAAGGTAGCAGCACAATTGAAAAGCATACATGAATTTAACTTCAATTAGACCTGTCATGCTCACAAATGGTTGCTTCCAAAATCGACATACTGTGTGTTATCTCTATGCATTCTATTTCTATGATTTCAATGCTACAGTGCTACATTCTAGATATGTTGTTAGATGTGTTTCTCCAGGAGGTAGAGGAGGTTATCCAGGGTCCATGTGTTTCTCCAGGAGGTAGGGTAGGTTGAGGAGGTTATCCAGGGTCCATGTGTTTCTCCAGGAGGTAGGGTAGGTAGAGGAGGTTATCCAGGGTCCATGTGTTTCTCCAGGAGGTAGGGTAGGTAGAGGAGGTTATCCAGGGTCCATGTGTTTCTCCAGGAGGTAGGGTAGGTAGAGGAGGTTATCCAGGGTCCATGTGTTTCTCCAGGAGGTAGGGTAGGTAGAGGAGGTTATCCAGGGTCCATGTGTTTCTCCAGGAGGTAGGGTAGGTAGAGGAGGTTATCCGGGTTCCATGTGTTTCTCCAGGAGGTAGGGTAGGTAGAGGAGGTTATCCAGGGTCCATGTGTTTCTCCAGGAGGTAGGGTAGGTAGAGGAGGTTATCCAGGGTCCATGTGTTTCTCCAGGAGGTAGGGTAGGTAGAGGAGGTTATCCGGGTTCCATGTGTTTCTCCAGGAGGTAGGGTAGGTTGAGGAGGTTATCCAGGGTCCATATGTCCTCTCCATGCTCCCATTGTTTGGACTCTGTCCTGGACATCTGTTAACCTAGCAGGCCAGGGGCAGACAGCTTTAAAGCAACACTGTATGGGTCACAAATGACACCCTATTCCCTTTATAGTGCTCTGGTCAGGGCCCTGGTCTAAGGTAGGTCAGTATATAGCCTGACAGGGCCCTGGTCTAAGGTAGGTCAGTACATAGCCTGACAGGGCCCTGGTCTAAGGTAGGTCAGGAGATAGCCTGACAGGGCCCTGGTCTAAGGTAGGTCAGTATATAGTCTGACAGGGCCCTGGTCTAAGGTAGGTCAGGAGATAGCCTGACAGGGCCCTGGTCTAAGGTAGGTCAGTATATAGCCTGACAGGGCCCTGGTCTAAGGTAGGTCAGTATATAGCCTGACAGGGCCCTGGTCTAAGGTAGGTCAGGAGATAGCCTGACAGGGCCCTGGTCTAAGGTAATATGGAACCATCTGGAACTGTCTTCTCCAGTATTACCTTTCCTGTTGTTTAGTTCAGTCTGTGTTGAATCAGTAAGGGGTGATCAGCAGCAACGTGACGCTCTCCTGTATCTCACATGCTGCTTTCAAAAACAACTGGGAACTCGGATCTCGGGAAATCTCAGACTTTCGACTTCAGTGCGTTCAGGACAACTGTGAACTCTGCAAAGAAACGGTCATCCAACTCGGGATTCCAAGTCAGAATCTCGGGCATCTTTCTAGAGCTTTGACTTTCCGACCTGAAGATCACAGGCGTCATGATTTGACCTAGGTTTTCTTTCTCCCAGAGTTACCAGTTGTCTTGAAAGCACCATAAGGGATGGTTTGGCTACCTTTGCTCTGCTGCACGCCTGATAATATAATTTTACCAACAACTGTCTACCTTGCCTCTCGCTGACCTGGCTCTAACTCTGTCAGACCACTAAACATGGGAGGAGCCTCTCGCTGACCTGGCTCTAACTCTGTCAGACCACTAAACATGGGAGGAGCCTCTCGCTGACCTGGCTCTAACTCTGACCACTAAACGGGAGGAGCTGTGACCTGGCTCTAACTCTGTCAGACCACTAAACATGGGAGGAGCCTCTCGCTGACCTGGCTCTAACTCTGTCAGACCACTAAACATGGGAGGAGCCTCTCGCTGACCTGGCTCTAACTCTGTCAGACCACTAAACATGGGAGGAGCCTCTCGCTGACCTGGCTCTAACTCTGTCAGACCACTAAACATTGTAGGAGTCTGGCTTTATAGCAGCAGACTTATGAGCCGTCAGTTCAGTAGTGACATTGTGTTGTCTCACAAACATGTCTGAGTTGGAACGCCTCCGCATTGGGACTTCTTTTGCTGTGAATCCCAAATGGCACCCCAATCCCTGTATAGCCCATAGGGCTCTATTCAAAAGTAGTGCACTATATAGGGAATGGGGTGCCATATGGGATTCAAAATTGAAGATGTCTCCTGCCAACGATTCAGCAGCACATAGAACAGAAATCATCTGTATATGTATTTAAAAAGCGGAGAATAAATTCATACTGATCTCTTTTGACAAACTGGAGTCTGTTTATTTTTTCTCTCTCTCTTTTCTGACTCGGAACCAAGTTCTTCGATTTGAGGGAATTCGAAAGTAATTAAAGTGTACCAGAGTCTCTCTGGTCTTTTCAGCAGTTAAGATGTAGAGCCCGAGGCCCAAATTGCACCATATTCCCTATACAGTGCACTACTATAGGCCCTGGTCTAAAGTAGTAGAGTCTCCCTTCATTAAAAACGTATTAGCTGGGGAGAAACCGGTCAGCTCTAGCCAGGTTAGGAGCAGTGACCTGAGGGCAAAGCACCAGGGAGAGAGGGCCACATCTCCAGGCTCTATCCAGGTTAGGAGCAGTGACCTGAGGGCAAAGCACCAGGGAGAGAGGGCCACATCTCCAGGCTCTAGCCAGGTTAGGAGCTATGACCTGAGGGCAGAGCGCCAGGGAGAGAGGGCCACACCTCCAGGCTCTAGCCAGGATAGGAGCAGTGTCCTGGGGGCAGAGCGCCAGGGAGAGAGGGCCACACCTCCAGGCTCTAGCCAGGATAGGAGCACTGTCCTGGGGGCAGAGCGCCAGGGAGAGAACGTCCCACTCTGTGTTGGCTCTGTACACTCTCCTCAACAACCATGATGCTACAGCCATGATGCTACAGCCATGATGCTACAGCCATAATGCTATAGCCACGATGCTACAGCCACGATGCTACAGCCCTGATGCTACAGCCATGATGCTACAGCCACGATGCTACAGCCATGATGCTACAGCCCTGATGCTACAGCCATGATGCTACAGCCACGATGCTACAGCCATGATGCTACAGCCCTGATGCTACAGCCATGATGCTACAGCCACGATGCTACAGCCATGATGCTACAGCCCTGATGCTACGGCCCTGATGCTACAGCCATGATGCTACAGCCCTGATGCTACAGCCATGATGCTACAGCCCTGATGCTACAGCCACGATGCTACAGCCATGATGCTACAGCCCTGATGCTACAGCCCTGATGCTACAGCCCTGATGCTACAGCCATGATGCTACAGCCATGATGCTACAGCCCTGATGCTACAGCCATAAAGCTGCCATATCTGGAGTGATGATGCTACAGAATGTCCAAACTGCCTCAGCTGAGAGACACACACACCAGTGGCGGTCGGTGCCGTTTATGATGAGGGAGGAAGATGATTATTTTAATGAGCGTGGCCTTATTTCTATTACAGCATATTGGATGACTGTCATTCATATTCCATTCACCCAGCTCAATGTAACATCGATAGGTTTAGGCTACTACATGATACTCAAATGTTCCCTATACCCTATCATGAGGTTGGTTCAACCTAGCCTATGAATAAAAGTTTACAATGTAGGTGCACAGGTCAAGATACATTTGAGTTATCAAGGTGACAAACAGTGACACATTCAATACTGCCTTGCACACTCTTGCCTGCATCTAGCTGATCTAGGTTGTAATCATTAGTCCAACAGTTGCAAAATAGAGTTTCTATTGGACAAATACAGGTATGTTATCCCAGTTTCATTCCATTTGCTTCCATTTAAGAAAAGTTTTTAAACAGAATGAATACACCCCTGATCACACGCAAACACAGTTCACTTTCATAGCAGCCAGATCGTTGTATAATTCCTTCTCGCATCTACGCGCTCTCCTCCTCTCACCTTTTCCCTTCAATTGTGGACTTCAGGGCACAACGCATCAGCTGTCTGTGACCTGGCGAAAAAACCTTTCCAAGCCAAACCTTCATATCATAACCGCTAACCGCTATACACAGCATACATCGTTGTCACCATATTAGCTAACGTCAAGTCAACAACATAGCTACTAGAACTAATGTGTTAGTAAACCCGCTACAATCATGGAGTACAGTGTACAGTCAGCAAGCAGTTTAGCAGTTACACCGGCGGGCCCCCTGGTGGCAATAAATTAATAAAACCAAAAGCTTACCTCGACTTGGAAGAGTTCCAGTGTTGGATAGCCACAGCCAGCTAGCTAACTGTAGCATCCCTCTCTGTTTGAGCCGGGTGTTTTAGTAGGCTAAACTAGCTAGCCACATTCACTAGCTAAGTGAAAGTGAAAAAATATATGAAATATAGCTCTCTCTCGCTCTCTCTCATTTTTGAAGAAATTAATTTGTTCAAAACTGTTCAACTATTGTCTTTCGCTCTCCATAGCTAGCTGTAGCTTATGCATTCTCTGATCCGTTGATTGGGTGAAACAACATGTCAGTTCATGCTGCAAGAGCTCTGATAGGTTGGAGGACGTCCTCCGGAAGTTGTCATAATTTGAAGTGGGTGAGAAACATGAGCCTCCTAGGTTTTGTATTGAAGTCAATGTACCCAGAGGAGGACGGAAGCTAGCTGTCCTCCGGCTACACCATGGTGCTACCCTACAGAGTGCTGTTGAAGCTACTGTAGACCTTCATTACAAAACAGTGTGTTTTAATCAATTATTTGGTGGCACGTGAATATATTTAGTATAGTTTTATCTTAAAAGGATAACTTTATTAATGTTTCACATTGGGGTCAAGTCAGGTGACAGCTCCTGTGCATGTGTGTTTAACGGAGTTAAGAACGTGCAGTAAAACTCACTCCACAGTTAGCTTGAAATGAGAGGTACCTTTTAGGTGGGCGGTCACGTGTGTTAGCAAAGCAGAGGTGCTGAGTTAGAGCCAGGTTCAGGGGTAGTGGTCCTGGCTAAGCAAGCATGACGTCCGTAAAGTGTGTGTGCGTGTCTGTGTGCTTGTGTGTAAGACACTTCCGCTCAGAAGGGGTCTAAATTCCATAGTGCCGTTTCAGAACTGGTCCTGATTCCCCTATACACACTACATACCTGCTGCTACTCTAACTGGCCCTGATTCCCCTATACACACTACATACCTGCTGCTACTCTAACTGGTCCTGATTCCCCTATACACACTACATACCTGCTGCTACTCTAACTGGTCCTGATTTCCCTATACACACTACATACCTGCTGCTACTCTAACTGGCCCTGATTCCCCTATACACACTACATACCTGCTGCTACTCTAACTGGTCCTGATTCCCCTATACACACTACATACCTGCTGCTACTCTAACTGGTCCTGATTCCCCTATACACACTACATACCTGCTGCTACTCTAACTGGCCCTGATTCCCCTATACACACTACATACCTGCTGCTACTCTAACTGGTCCTGATTCCCCTATACACACTACATACCTGCTGCTACTCTAACTGGCCCTGATTCCCCTATACACACTACATACCTGCTGCTACTCTTACTGCATACTTCTCTAGAGTTTGCCTGTTTAGATGAATCCCAGACCAACAAACCAAGCTGTTCTTCTTCTTCCTGTCTTCCTGTCTTCCTGTCTCACCCTTATATCCTCCTTATTTTCTCTCTCTATCCCTCTCTCCCTCCATCACTCTCTCCCTCCATCCCTCTCTCTCTCCCCCCTCCCTCTCTCTGGTCTTGCCATGCTGAGTTGAGTGACTAGCAGGAGAGGTGGAGGAAACAGTATTTGACTCTCTCTGACTCATGATCTCTGACTCATGACCTCTGACTCTCTCTGACTCATGATCTCTGACTCTCTCTGACTCATAATCTCTGACTCTCTCTGACTCATGATCTCTGACTCTCTCTGACTCATAATCTCTGACTCTCTCTGACTCATGATCTCTGACTCTATTTTGGGAGCTCTTTTTTTTTCTATCGGTCTGTCGTTTCTTTCTGTTTTTTTTCTGTGGGTTAAAGAAGTGAGAAAGTGACAGGAGAAAGGAGCCAGCTGAGCCTGAGGAGGGCAGGATCTCATTTAGACTGACCATGCTGGAGACCACTGCCCCACTACTGTCACTCAGGACTATGGAGAGAGAGAGAAAATTCGACATACCAATTAGGATCTGGCTAAAAATACTTCAATCAGTTATAGAACCCATTGCCCTTTATGGTTGTGAGGTCTGGGGTCCGCTCACCAACCAAGAATTCACAAAATGGGACAAACACCAAATTGAGACTCTGCATGCAGAATTCTGCAAAAAATATCCTCAGTGTACAACATAAAACACCAAATAATGCATGCAGAGCGGAATTAGGCCAATACCCGCTAATGATCAAAATCCAGAAAAGAGACGTTCAAATTCTATAACCACTTAAAAGGAAGTGATTCCCAAACCTTCCATAACAAAGCCATCACCTACAAAGAGATGAACTTGGAGAAGAGTCCCCTAAGCAAGCTGGTCCTGGGGCTCTGTTCACAAACACAAACAGACCCCACAGAGACCCAGGACAACAACACAATTAGACCCAACCAAATCATTAGAAAACAAAAAGAGAATTACTTGACAAATTGGAAAGAATTAACAAACAAAACAGAGCAAACTAGAATGCTATTTGGCCCTAAACAGAGAGTACACAGTGGCAGAATACCTGACCATTGTGACTGACCCAAACTTAAGGAAAGCTTTGACTATGTACAGACTCAGTGAGCATAGCCTTGCTATTGAGAAAGGCCACCGTAGGCAGACCTGGCTCTCAAGAGAAGACAGGCTATGTGCCCACAAAATGAGGTGGAAACTGAGCTGCACTTCCTAACCTCCTGCCAAATGTATGACCATATTAGAGACACATATTTCCCTCAGATTACACAGATCCACAAAGAATTCGAAAACAAACCCAATTTTGATAAACTCCCTTATCTACTGGGTGAAATACCACAGTGTGCCATCACAGCAGCAAGATTTGTGACCTGTTGCCACAAGAAAAGGGCAACCAATGAAGAACAAACACCATTGTAAATACAACCCATATTTATGTTTATTTATTTTCCCATTTGTACTTTAACTATTTGCACATTGTTACAACACTGTATATATACATAACATGACATTTGAAATGTCTTTATTCATTTGGAACTTCCGAGTGTAATGTTTCCTGTTAATATTTATTGTTTATTTCACTTTTGTTTAGTATCTACTTCAATTGCTTTGGCAATGTTAACATATGTTTCCCATGCCAATAAAGCCCTTAAATTGAAATTGAAATTGAAATTGAGAGAGAGAGAGAGAGAGAGAGAGAGAGAGAGAGAGAGAGAGAGAGAGGAGGGGGAGAGAGAGAGAGGGGGAGAAAGAGAGAGAGAAGGGGGAGAAAGAGAGAGAGAAGGGGGAGAAAGAGAGAGAGACGGGGGAGAAAGAGAGAGAGGGGGAGAAAGAGAGAGAGAAGGGGGAGAAAGAGAGAGAGAGATAAGACGGGGTAAGAAGGGGTGAGACGGGGTAAGACGGGGTTGGAAGGGAGATGCCCAGCTAGCACATAACGTTCTGACAATGTTTCTTAGAGCTTGGTGAGAACGTGGTGAGAACGTGGTGAGAACGTGGTGAGAACGTGGTGAGAACGTGGTGAGAATGTGGTGAGAACGTGGTGAGAACGCGGTGAGATGTGGTGAGAACGTGGTGAGAACGTGGTGAGAACATGGTGAGAACGTGGTGAGAACGTGGTGGGAACGTGGTGAGAACGTGGTGAGAACGTGGTGAGAACGTGGTGAGAACGTGGTTGTCCTATGGTTATTTTGCTTACAACTTTCCCACAACTTTCTGGGAATGGTGAAGGATAGTTGTTTGGCTTTGGAACATTCTCACCACATTTAAGGAACTTGACAAAAAAATGTGTATGTATTTCATTACTTTAACAGAAAGTTTCCTGATAGTTCAAACATGGTTACATTTCATTTCAATTTTGGTAATGTTCTAGGAACGTTCTCCAACTGGTTTAGGGACAGTTCCAAATGTACTGGGGGCAGGGGCTGGTCCAACTCAAGGTGTCCCAAAAAAATATACACCGCCCTCCCCAACTTAAAACGTATTTTCACATGACCCTCCCCTTGCACGGTAAAATAAATGGAACACCCCCCCCTCATAGAATGAACTCTAAATAATGTTTACTACACAAATAACAATAACTGTAGCTACCCTGTGTTTATTAACATGGATATCGACTTTGTCACTTGAGCATGCTTTTGTGACAGTCGATGCCATGCAGGGCTACGGGCCAGAAGGATGGGGGTTCACCGACCACCACAGACGAGCTCACTCTCCCTGCCTGTTTCATTACACTACGATCCTGTTGCAGACAATGATCAGCTAGGGGGAAATCCGATTTTCAACATTTTGATGCCATTTTTATAATTCTATAAAATATATGCAACAAATTTTCCACCAACAGGTTTCTTTGCCAATGCACTACACAACCAATAAACAAAGCATTCCGACTTCGGGCACTTCAATATCATGGTTTGCGTTTTGAACTCCACAATAAATAGACTATGTCAATCTGGACAGACAGGAAATCCATCCCTCCCTAACTTGTAGTCTTACCCAGTATCGAAGGCTTGGCTTGACAATATCCAAAATGTCATTAAACTTTTTGGTGTTTTGTATCAGATGTCTCTTTCCATTCATCAATTGGCACAGTTTGGAGTATTTGATTGATTACTTTTTTGTTGTTGTTGACAAATAAAATCAATCGGGATTGCACAATAAAGTTGGGGACTTATTTTCATTGTGGTCCCAATTTTATATATATATTTTGGACCACCCCTCCACCCAGTATTTTGGACCACCCCTCCATCAGTCCCTTAACATTGGGAATCTTCTCAAATAGCTCAGAGAATGTTAAGAAACAAAGTTATTCTCTGGGAATTTCAGTACATCAGCATACCGTTTCCAGGGCTGCCAACATTTGAGGAAAGCTTGGAGTGAGATCTTCCATGTGAATTTCATTGCTCCCTAGCACAACCCTTAGACGGTGGAACATTTTACTGTTTTAAAGCTAATTTCCTGCAATTCTACGTATTTTGACAAGGCTTAGGCCTATGACCAGGGTGGAAAACTTTAAAATAAAAACCACAGGTCAGGTGTATTCAGGATGCTTTGAACATTAAATGAACACTCAAAATTGAACGACTTTGTTACTTTGAGATTTTTGGGGGGGATGAAATTTAAAGTATGCTAATATTTTTTAGGTGGTTTGACACTTTATTCAGACAGTAATTAAGTGAGATAGGGAGACAGGCCAATGAGAGAAACAGTGGGAAGGTTGGAAGCAGGGATTGATTCCTGTTCTCAAGTGGAATGTTTGTACTACTACACCAATGCTCTGCATAGGAAATATTAATGGTTGATGGCAGTGGGTAACCAAATCAAAAATTGCAGTCTCCTTGTCCATAGACTGCTTTCAAGGTAAGGACAAACGTTTAGTAATTTGGGTGAACTATCTCTTTAAAACAGGGCTGGAAGAAAACCCTGCGGTTGGCCACCCCTCATCTGTTTCCCAAATGTGTTTGAAAATGTTCTTGTTATAACAATTAATTTCTCTGAATCATCAAACCTTCAATAAAAATCTAATGAATATCAATATTCAGGTGGTTTATGCTAATGCTTTACTAATTGAAGATTCCTGTCATCATTTTACTCTACAAAGGCAAAATATGATGTGTTTATGAGTTGCCTAGCATGTGCACAATACTAAAATGTCCAAAATTATACTTGATTCCTGGAGCATTTAATATCCGATGCTTATTTGTATGACTTATTCAAAACTACCCATGAACGGCTGGCCTCCTGCATTGTGGCGCCGGTAGTATGGGTGATGGACGCGGATATATGATCGTCTGATCTTCTGGGCACACACGTCACCCTCCTCTGGTCATCCAGATATCGGCCGTACAGTGCGCTGCCTGAGCGGAAAGTACTGGTGGCCTACCTTGGCTAAGGACGTGAGGGTGTACGTCTCCTCCTGCTCGATGTGCGCCCAGAGTAAGGCACCTAGTTACCTCCCAGCGGGTAAGCTACAACCGTTACCAGTTCCACAACGACCATGGTCTCACCTTAGCATTGATTTTCTAACTGATCTTCCCCTCTCCCATGGGAACACCACCATCCTGGTCGTTGTGGACCGCTTCTCCAAGTCCTGCCGCCTCCTTCCTCTGCCCGGTCTCCCCACGGCCCTGCAGACTGCGAAGGCCCTGTTTACTCACGTCTTCTGGCACTACGGGGTACCAGAGGACATAGTGTCTGACCGAGGTCCCCAGTTCACGTCCAAGGTCAGGAAGGCATTCATGGAACGTCTGGGGGTCTCGGTCAGCCTGACCTCTGGTTTCCACCCCGAGTCTAATGGACAGGTGGAACGGGTAAATCAGGATGTGGGGAGGTTCCTTCGGTCCTACTGCCAGGACCGGCCGGGGGAGTGGTCGGTCCTGCCATGGGCAGAATATGCCCAGAACTCTCTCCGCCACTCCTCCACTAACCTAACGCCTTTCCAGTGTGTTCTAGGTTACCAACCGGTTCTGGTACCGTGGCACCAGAGCCAGACCGAGGCTCCTGCGGTGGATGACTGGTTTCGGCGCGCAGAGGAGACGTGGGACGCTGCCCACGTCCACCTCCAACGCGCCGTGCGTCGTCAGAAGGCCAACGCTGACCGCCACCGCAGTGAGGCCCCCGTCTTTGTACCGGGGGATCGGGTCTGGCTCTCGACCCGGAATCTGCCCCTCCGCCTGCCCTGCCGAAAGCTGAGCCCGCGGTTTGTGGGGCTGTTTAAAGTCCTGAGGAGAGTCAACGAGGTCACATATAGGTTATTACTTCCCCCTGATTACCGTATTAACCCCTCGTTTCATGTGTCTCTCCTCAGGCCGGTGGTAGCTGGTCCGCTCCAGGAGTCTGAGGTGCGGGAGGTCCCTCCACCTCCTCGGTCGGTTCCATCCTGGATTCGAGGCGTCGGGTGGGGGGCCTTTAGTACCTCGTGGAGTGGGAGGGGTACGGTCCGGAGGAACGGTGCTGGGTCCCAGTGAGGGATTTCCTCCGTGGTCATCCGACCCGCCCTGCTCTGCGTCCTCCTGGCCGTCCCCGAGGCCGGGTCGGCGCACTGCTGGAGCTGCGTGTCAAGGGGGGGGGGGTACTGTCACGACTTCCGCCGAGGCTGCCTCCCCGCCTTGTTCGGGCAGGTTTCGGCGTTCGTCGTCACCGGCTTACTAGCTGCTGCCGATCCATTTATCATCACTCCACTTGTCTTGTCTAATTAATCACACACACCTGGTCCTTATCCCCAATTAGTCATTGTATAAGTGTTCCCTCTGCTTCCTTGTCGGTGATTGTTTGTAGTGAGCTGTGTGTAGCTCGGTTGAGCTACCCTTACCTTGTTGTTGCCAGGGTAGTATTTTCTCCTGCGCCTGACTTTTTCTATCACACGCATCACAATTGGCCACACCTGATCTTAATGAGTGCTTGTTTCCTTTGAACTGGGGTCTGTTTGAATAGACAAAAATGAACAGCTTTGTATGTTTAAAAAAACATGGCATGCTAGGTCCGTACTGTTGGTGCAGTGGACTAATTCCATGGATAAAGAACAGATGATTATAGGTTTGAATCTCACTGATGCTGTGTCACAATAAAAAATAAATGTGTTTGCATAATTAATGACTAAGGAAATTAATGTTTTATGTGTCCTATCTGTGCTTGGAGTTCAAAAAAGTAAACCCAAAATAAGCTCGAAGTTTCATTAAAAGCCTTATTGAAACATTCAGTGAAAGTTTAAATAAGGAAGTTATTCAAAAACCTCAAAATAACCTACATTTTCCGTTCTCAGAGCGTTAATAAAAGCTCCCAGGAAAACTTTAAAGGAACCAGAGAAAAAACGTTCTCAGAACCTCCCTGCAACCTAAAAATAAACGTTCCCAGAACAGGCAACATTTTCACTTCTGTTCTCAGAACGTTTAAAAAACGTTCTGTTTTACTTGTCAGGAAACATATGGCTGAGTTCCTACAACCAATGTGAAACCAAAAACCCTTCACGGTATTGTCCTGACCAAACCCTTCACGGTATTGTCCTGACCAAACCCTTCATGGTATTGTCCTAACCAAGCTCTCCACGGTATTGTCCTAACCAAACCCTTCACGGTATTGTCCTGACCAAACCCTTCACGGTATTGTCCTAACCAAGCTCTTCACGGTATTGTCCTAACCAAACCCTTCACGGTATTGTCCTAACCAAGCTCTCCACGGTATTGTCCTAACCAAACCCTTCACGGTATTGTCCTAACCAAACCCTTCACGGTATTGTCCTAACCAAGCTCTCCACGGTATTGTCCTGACCAAACCCTTCACGGTATTGTCCTAACCAAGCTCTTCACGGTATTGTCCTAACCAAACCCTTCACGGTATTGTCCTGACCAAACCCTTCACGGTATTGTCCTAAAACATTCACGGTATTGTCCTAACCAAACCCTTCACGGTATTGTCCTAACCAAACCCCTTCACGGTATTGTCCTGACCAAACCCTTCACGGTATTGTCCTGACCAAACCCTTCACAGTATTGTCCTAACCAAACCCTTCACGGTATTGTCCTAACCAAAGCTCTCCACGGTATTGTCCTGACCAAACCCCTTCACGGTATTGTCCTGACCAAACCCTTCACGGTATTGTCCTGACCAAACCCTTCACGGTATTGTCCTAACCAAACCCTTCACGGTATTGTCCTGACCAAACCCTTCACGGTATTGTCCTGACCAAACCCTTCACGGTATTGTCCTGACCAAACCCTTCATGGTATTGTCCTAACCAAACCCTTCACGGTATTGTCCTAACCAAACCCTTCACGGTATTGTCCTGACCAAACCCTTCACGGTATTGTCCTGACCAAACCCTTCACGGTATTGTCCTGACCAAACCCTTCACGGTATTGTCCTGACCAAACCCTTCACGGTATTGTCCTGACCAAACCCTTCACGGTATTGTCCTAACCAAACCCTTTACGGTATTGTCCTAACAAACCCTTCACGGTATTGTCCTGACCAAACCCTTCTTACGGTATTGTCCTAACCAAACCCTTCACGGTATTGTCCTGACCAAACCCCTTCACGGTATTGTCCTGACCAAACCCTTCACGGTATTGTCCTACCCAAACCCTTCACGGTATTGTCCTGACCAAACCCTTCACGGTATTGTCCTAACCAAACCCTTCACGGTATTGTCCTGACCAAACCCTTCACGGTATTGTCCTGACCAAACCCTTCACGGTATTGTCCTGACCAAACCCTTCACGGTATTGTCCTAACCAAGCTCTCCACGGTATTGTCCTAACCAAACCCTTTACGGTATTGTCCTAACCAAACCCTTCACGGTATTGTCCTAACCAAACCCTTCACGGTATTGTCCTGACCAAACCCTTCACGGTATTGTCCTGACCAAACCCTTCACGGTATTGTCCTGACCAAACCCTTCACGGTATTGTCCTAACCAAACCCTTCACGGTATTGTCCTGACCAAACCCTTCACGGTATTGTCCTAACCAAACCCTTCACGGTATTGTCCTGACCAAACCCTTCACGGTATTGTCCTGACCAAACCCTTCACGGTATTGTCCTAAACAAGCTCTTCACGGTATTGTCCTAACCAAAAACCCTTCACGGTATTGTCCTGACCAAACCCTTCACGGTATTGTCCTGACCAAACCCTTCACGGTATTGTCCTGACCAAACCCTTCACGGTATTGTCCTAACCAAACCCTTCACGGTATTGTCCTGACCAAACCCTTTACGGTATTGTCCTGACCAAACCCTTCACGGTATTGTCCTGACCAAACCCTTCACGGTATTGTCCTAACCAAGCTCTCCACGGTATTGTCCTGACCAAACCCTTCACGGTATTGTCCTGACCAAACCCTTCACGGTATTGTCCTAACCAAACCCTTCACGTTATTGTCCTAACCATACCCTTCACGTTATTGTCCTGACCAAACCCTTCACGGTATTGTCCTAACCAAACCCTTCACGGTATTGTCCTGACCAAACCCTTCACGGTATTGTCCTAACCAAACCCTTCACGGTATTGTCCTGACCAAACCCTTCATGGTATTGTCCTGACCAAACCCTTCACGGTATTGTCCTGACCAAACCCTTCACGGTATTGTCCTAACCAAACCCTTTACGGTATTGTCCTAACCAAAGCCTTCACGGTATTGTCCTGACCATACCCTTCACGGTATTGTCCTGACCAAACCCTTCATGGTATTGTCCTGACCAAACCCTTCACGGTATTGTCCTAACCAAACCCTTCACGGTATTGTCCTAACCATACCCTTCACGGTATTGTCCTGACCAAACCCTTCACGGTATTGTCCTGACCAAACCCTTCACGGTATTGTCCTAACCAAACCCTTCACGGTATTGTCCTGACCAAACCCTTCACGGTATTGTCCTGACCAAACCCTTCACGGTATTGTCCTGACCAAACCCTTCACGGTATTGTCCTAACCAAACCCTTCACGGTATTGTCCTGACCAAACCCTTCACGGTATTGTCCTGACCAAACCCTTCACGGTATTGTCCTGACCAAACCCTTCACGGTATTGTCCTAACCAAACCCTTCACGGTATTGTCCTAACCATACCCTTCACGTTATTGTCCTAACCAACCCTTCACGGTATTGTCCTAACCAAACCCTTCACGGTATTGTCCTAACCAAACCCTTCACGGTATTGTCCTAACCAAACCCTTCACGGTATTGTCCTAACCAAACCCTTCACGGTATTGTCCTAACCAAACCCTTCACGGTATTGTCCTAACCAAACCCTTCACGGTATTGTCCTGACCAAACCCTTCACGGTATTGTCCTAACCAAACCCTCCACGGTATTGTCCTAACCAAACCCTTCACGGTATTGTCCTGACCAAACCCTTCACGGTATTGTCCTGTCCAAACCCTTCACGGTATTGTCCTAACCAAACCCTTCACGGTATTGTCCTGACCAAACCCTTCACGGTATTGTCCTGACCAAACCCTTCACGGTATTGTCCTAACCAAACCCTTCACGGTATTGTCCTAACCAAACCCTTCACGGTATTGTCCTAACCAAACCCTTCACGGTATTGTCCTGACCAAACCCTTCACGGTATTGTCCTGACCAAACCCTTCACGGTATTGTCCTGACCAACCCTTCACGGTATTGTCCTAACCAAACCCTTCATGGTATTGTCCTAACCAAACCCTTCACGGTATTGTCCTAACCAAACCCTTCACGGTATTGTCCTGACCAAAAGCCCTTCACGGTATTGTCCTGACCAAACCCTTCACGGTATTGTCCTGACCAAACCCTTCACGGTATTGTCCTAACCAAACCCTTCACGGTATTGTCCTAACCAAACCCTTTACGGTATTGTCCTGACCAAACCCTTCACGGTATTGTCCTGACCAAACCCTTTCACGGTATTGTCCTGACCAAACCCTTCACGGTATTGTCCTGACCAAACCCTTCACGGTATTGTCCTAAACCTTCACGTACCAAAAACCCTTCACGGTATTGTCCTGACCAAACCCTTCACGGTGTTGACCAAACCCTTCACGGTATTGTCCTGACCAAACCCTTCACGGTATTGTCCTAACCAAACCCTTCACGGTATTGTCCTGACCAAACCCTTTACGGTATTGTCCTGACCAAACCCTTCACGGTATTGTCCTGACCAAACCCTTCACGGTATTGTCCTAACCAAGCTCTCCACGGTATTGTCCTAACCAAACCCTTCACGGTATTGTCCTGACCAAACCCTTCACGGTATTGTCCTAACCAAACCCTTCACGGTATTGTCCTGACCAAACCCTTCATGGTATTGTCCTAACCAAACCCTTCACGGTATTGTCCTAACCATACCCTTCACGTTATTGTCCTAACCATACCCTTCACGTTATTGTCCTGACCAAACCCCTTCACGGTATTGTCCTGACCAAACCCCTTCACGGTATTGTCCTGACCAAACCCCTTCACGGTATTGTCCTAACCAAACCCTTCACGTTATTGTCCTAACCATACCCTTCACGTTATTGTCCTGACCAAACCCTTCACGGTATTGTCCTAACCAAGCTCTCCACGGTATTGTCCTGACCAAACCCTTCACGGTATTGTCCTGACCAAACCCCTTCACGGTATTGTCCTAACCAAACCCTTCACGGTATTGTCCTAACCATACCCTTCACGGTATTGTCCTGACCAAACCCTTCACGGTATTGTCCTGACCAAACCCTTCACGGTATTGTCCTGACCAAACCCTTCACGGTATTGTCCTAACCAAACCCTTCACGGTATTGTCCTAACCATACCCCTTCACGGTATTGTCCTAACCATACCCTTCACGTTATTGTCCTGACCAAACCCTTCACGGTATTGTCCTGACCAAACCCTTCACGGTATTGTCCTGACCAAACCCTTCATGGTATTGTCCTAACCATACCCTTCACGTTATTGTCCTAACCATACCCTTCACGTTATTGTCCTGACCAAACCCTTCACGGTATTGTCCTGACCAAACCCTTCACGGTATTGTCCTAACCAAACCCTTCACGGTATTGTCCTAACCAAACCCTTCACGGTATTGTCCTGACCAAACCCTTCACGGTATTGTCCTGACCAAACCCTTCACGGTATTGTCCTGACCAAACCCTTCACGGTATTGTCCTAACCAAACCCTTCACGGTATTGTCCTAACCAAACCCTTTCACGGTATTGTCCTGACCAAACCCTTCACGGTATTGTCCTGACCAAACCCTTCACGGTATTGTCCTGACCAAACCCTTCACGGTATTGTCCTAACCAAACCCTTCACGGTATTGTCCTAACCAAGCTCTTCACGGTATTGTCCTGACCAAACCCTTCACGGTATTGTCCTGACCAAACCCTTCACGGTATTGTCCTAACCAAACCCTTCACGGTATTGTCCTGACCAAACCCTTCACGGTATTGTCCTAACCAAACCCTTCACGGTATTGTCCTAACCATACCCTTCACGTTATTGTCCTAACCATACCCTTCACGTTATTGTCCTGACCAAACCCTTCACGGTATTGTCCTGACCAAACCCTTCACGTTATTGTCCTGACCAAACCCTTCACGGTATTGTCCTAACCAAACCCTTCACGGTATTGTCCTAACCATACCCTTCACGTTATTGTCCTAACCATACCCCTTCACGTTATTGTCCTGACCAAACCCTTCACGGTATTGTCCTAACCATACCCTTCACGTTATTGTCCTGACCAAACCCTTCACGGTATTGTCCTAACCAAACCCTTCACGGTATTGTCCTGACCAAACCCTTCACGGTATTGTCCTGACCAAACCCTTTACGGTATTGTCCTAACCAAACCCTTTACGGTATTGTCCTGACCAAACCCTTCACGGTATTGTCCTGACCAAACCCTTCACGGTATTGTCCTAACCAAGCTCTCCACGGTATTGTCCTGACCAAACCCTTCACGGTATTGTCCTGACCAAACCCTTCACGGTATTGTCCTAACCAAACCCTTCACGGTATTGTCCTGACCAAACCCTTCATGGTATTGTCCTAACCAAACCCTTCACGGTATTGTCCTAACCATACCCTTCACGTTATTGTCCTAACCATACCCTTCACGTTATTGTCCTGACCAAACCCTTCACGGTATTGTCCTGACCAAACCCTTCACGTTATTGTCCTGACCAAACCCTTCATGGTATTGTCCTAACCAAACCCTTCACGGTATTGTCCTAACCATACCCTTCACGTTATTGTCCTAACCATACCCTTCACGTTATTGTCCTGACCAAACCCTTCATGGTATTGTCCTAACCATACCCTTCACGTTATTGTCCTAACCAAACCCTTCACGGTATTGTCCTAACCAAACCCTTCACGGTATTGTCCTGACCAAACCCTTCACGGTATTGTCCTGACCAAACCCTTTACGGTATTGTCCTAACCAAACCCTTTACGGTATTGTCCTAACCAAACCCTTCACGGTATTGTCCTAACCAAACCCTTCACGGTATTGTCCTAACCAAACCCTTCACGGTATTGTCCTGACCAAACCCTTCACGGTATTGTCCTGACCAAACCCTTCACGGTATTGTCCTAACCAAAAACCCTTCACGGTATTGTCCTGACCAAACCCTTCACGGTATTGTCCTGTCCAAACCCTTCACGGTATTGTCCTAACCAAACCCTTCACGGTATTGTCCTGACCAAACCCTTCACGGTATTGTCCTAACCAAAAACCCTTCACGGTATTGTCCTGACCAAACCCTTCACGGTATTGTCCTGACCAAACCCTTCACGGTATTGTCCTAACCAAACCCTTCACGGTATTGTCCTGACCAAACCCTTCACGGTATTGTCCTGACCAAACCCTTCACGGTATTGTCCTGACCATACCCTTCACGGTATTGTCCTGACCAAACCCTTCACGGTATTGTCCTAACCAAACCCTTCACGGTATTGTCCTAACCAAACCCTTCACGGTATTGTCCTGACCAAACCCTTCACGGTATTGTCCTAACCAAACCCTTCACGGTATTGTCCTGACCAAACCCTTCATGGTATTGTCCTAACCAAACCCTTCACGGTATTGTCCTAACCATACCCTTCACGGTATTGTCCTGACCAAACCCTTCACGTTATTGTCCTAACCATACCCTTCACGGTATTGTCCTAACCAAGCTCTCCACGGTATTGTCCTGACCAAACCCTTCACGGTATTGTCCTGACCAAACCCTTCACGGTATTGTCCTGACCAAACCCTTCACGGTATTGTCCTGACCAAACCCTTCACGGTATTGTCCTGACCAAACCCTTCACGGTATTGTCCTAACCATACCCTTCACGTTATTGTCCTGACCAAACCCTTCACGGTATTGTCCTAACCAAACCCTTCACGGTATTGTCCTAACCAAACCCTTCACGGTATTGTCCTGACCAAACCCCTTCACGGTATTGTCCTGACCAAACCCTTCACGGTATTGTCCTGACCAAACCCTTCACGGTATTGTCCTGACCAAACCCCTTCACGGTATTGTCCTGACCAAACCCTTCACGGTATTGTCCTGACCAAACCCTTCACGGTATTGTCCTAACCAAACCCTTCACGGTATTGTCCTAACCAAACCCTTCACGGTATTGTCCTAACCAAACCCTTCACGGTATTGTCCTAACCAAACCCTTCACGGTATTGTCCTAACCATACCCTTCACGTTATTGTCCTGACCAAACCCTTCACGGTATTGTCCTAACCAAACCCTTCACGGTATTGTCCTAACCAAACCCTTCACGGTATTGTCCTGACCAAACCCTTCACGGTATTGTCCTGACCAAACCCTTCACGGTATTGTCCTGACCAAACCCTTCACGGTATTGTCCTGACCAAACCCTTCACGGTATTGTCCTGACCAAACCCTTCACGGTATTGTCCTGACCAAACCCTTCACGGTATTGTCCTAACCAAACCCTTTACGGTATTGTCCTAACCAAACCCTTCACGGTATTGTCCTGACCAAACCCTTCACGGTATTGTCCTGACCAAACCCTTCACGGTATTGTCCTGACCAAACCCTTCACGGTATTGTCCTGACCAAACCCTTCACGGTATTGTCCTGACCAAACCCTTCACGTTATTGTCCTGACCAAACCCTTCACGGTATTGTCCTGACCAAACCCTTCACGGTATTGTCCTGACCAAACCCTTCACGGTATTGTCCTAACCAAACCCTCCACGGTATTGTCCTGACCAACCAAACCCTCCACGGTATTGTCCTGACCAAACCCTTCATGGTATTGTCCTGACCAAACCCTTCACGGTATTGTCCTGACCAAACCCTTCACGGTATTGTCCTAACCAAACCCTCCACGGTATTGTCCTGACCAACCAAACCCTCCACGGTATTGTCCTGACCAAACCCTTCATGGTATTGTCCTGACCAAACCCTTCACGGTATTGTCCTGACCAACCAAACCCTTCACGGTATTGTCCTAACCAAACCCTTCACGGTATTGTCCTGACCAACCAAACCCTCCACGGTATTGTCCTGACCAAACCCTTCACGGTATTGTCCTAACCAAACCCTCCACGGTATTGTCCTGACCAACCAAACCCTCCACGGTATTGTCCTGACCAACCAAACCCAGTCTGCTTCTCATTACTAGACAGTTGCTGGTCTCATCACTCTCTCCGTTGCAATTCCCTCTCCTCCTCCTCTCCTCCTCCTCTCCTCCTCCTCCTCCTCCTCATCTCCTCCTCTCTCCTCCTCCTCTCTCCTCCTCTCTCCTCCTCCTCTCCTCCTCCTCTCTCCTCCTCCTCTCTCCTCCTCCTCTCCTCCTCCTCTCTCCTCCTCTCTCCTCCTCCTCCTCTCCTCTCATCTCCTCCCTCCTCTCTCCTCCTCCTCCTCTCTCCTCCTCTCTCCTCCTCCTCTCCTCCTCCCTCTCCTCCTCCTCTCTCTCCTCTCTCCTCCTCCTCTCCTCTCTCCTCCTCCTCTCTCCTCCTCCTCCTCTCTCCTCCTCCTCTCTCCTCCTCTCTCCTCCTCCCTCCTCCTCCTCTCTCCTCCTCCTCCTCTCCTCCTCCTCTCCTCCTCCTCTCCTCCTCCTCCTCTCTCCTCCTCTCTCCTCCCCTCTCCCTCCTCCTCTCCTCCTCCTCTCTCCTCCTCCTCTCTCCTCCTCCTTTCTCCTCCTCCTCTCCTCCTCCTCTCTCCCCTCCTCTCTCCTCCTCCTCTCTCCTCCTCTCTCCTCCTCCTCTCCCCTCCTCCTCTCCTCCTCCTCTCCTCTCTCCTCCTCCCTCCCTCTCTCCTCCTCCTCTCTCCTCCTCTCTCCTCCTCATCTCCTCCTCTCCTCCTCTTCCTCCATTCTAGTCATTTAGCAGACGCTCTTATCCAGAGCGACTTACAGGAGCAATTAGGGTTAAGTGCCTTGCACAATGGCACATCGACAGATTTTTCACCTAGTCGGCTCGGGGATTAGAACCAGCGACCTTTCAGTTACTGGCACAACGCTCTTAACCACTAAGCTACCTGCCGCCTCTCTCCTCTCCTCCTCTCTCCTCCTCTCTCCTCTCTCCTCCTCTCCTCTCCTCCTCTCTCCTCCTCTCCTCTCCTCCTCTCTCCTCCTCTCCCTCCTCTCCTCCTCCTCCTCTCTCCTCCTCTCTCCTCCTTGTCTCTCCTCTTCTTTTCACCTCTCTTCTCCTGTTTTCTACTTCTTTCCTCCTCTCTTCTGATCTCATTATCACATCCTCTCTTCTCTTCTTCTTTCCTACTTTCTGTTCCTCTCCTCTTCTCCCCTCCTCTTTTCCTGATGAGCTTTGATTTCAGTAGTAGTAACCTTGTCTGAGACGTGTCTTACATAAAGGCTTTAGCTCAGAGAGATAATGTTGTCTTTAATACGAAAGACCTGTTACTGTTTTGAATGATTTGTGGACTGTATTCCTTTGTGGACTAATACTGTAGACTGATAATGTGTTTTCCCGTGCCCATCAAGGAAAACGAGACTGCGCCCCCAAACTACTTTTGACGATGAGAATAGGGACGCAGGCCAGAGAATGATAGAACTGTCCACCTGATGTGTGTTTAGCAGTTCACACGTTAACAGACCTGAGAGGGTCAGGAACATTCAACAACGCCTGGGAGAGATTACACACCTCTTAATCATGGTTCTAACAAGGCCCAGGTGACCCAACAGGTGTGGGTGGGTGGGTGGGTGTGGGTGTGTGTGGGTGGGGCGTGTGGGTGGGTGAGTGTGTGTGGGTGGGTGGGTGTGTGGGTGTGGGTGTGTGTGGGTGGGGCGTGTGTGGGTGTGTGTGGGTGGGGCGTGGGTGTGTGTGTGGGTGTGTGTGTGTAGCCTCCTGTAGCTCAGTTGGTAGAGCATGGCGCTCGCAAACGCCAGGGTTGTGGGGTTCGATTCCCACGGGGAGCCAGTATGAATATGTATGCACTCACTAACTGTAAGTAGCTCTGGATAAGAGCGTCTGCTAAATGAGTAAAATGTAAACAATCCAGATATTGTTGTTGTGGGGGAGTCCAGAGGGAGGTGCTTATTTTGAAAGTGGGCTGCTCATTGGATTGTTACATGGAGCAGGCCTTTTCTGACAAGTTCCTTAAATAGCAGCCCCTCATGTCCCACCTAGTCAGCCTGGGATACATATGCAGGTTGGTGGCGTTGATATTTGGCAGTCTGGGCCACCTACATACGTTTACGGTACGTGGCCTTCAGATTGCAGGTCTGCCTAAGAGTAGAGCAAAAAACAACTGGCTAGGTACTGCTCTGTTTCAGCCGTTATGGGCAGTCTGGCTGTGTGGAGGAGAAGGCACTGCTCTGTTTCAGCCGTTATGGGCAGCCTGGCTGTGTGGAGGAGAAGGCACTGCACTGTTTCAGCCGTTATGGGCAGTCTGGCTGTGTGGAGGAGAAGGCACTGCTCTGTTTCAGCCGTTATGGGCAGCCTGACTGTGTGGAGGAGAAGGCACTGCACTGTTTCAGCCGTTATGGGCAGCCTGGCTGTGTGGAGGAGAAGGCACTGCTCTGTTTCAGCCGTTATGGGCAGCCTGGCTGTGTGGAGGAGAAGGCACTGCTCTGTTTCAGCCGTTATGGGCAGCCTGGCTGTGTGGAGGAGAAGGCACTGCTCTGTTTCAGCCGTTATGGGCAGCCTGACTGTGGAGAAGGTGCTTCATGTTTCCTTAAGTGTCCTTGCAACAACCTTTGAAATGTTTCAATCCTTACGATGTAATGTGATTTGTGGAATCAAATAAAGTATGTAAAATGTGTGTGTGTTTGTGTATGTGGATCCAAACAGCCTCTCCGTCCATACTCTAGATGACTTTTGACTCTGTTAATTGTCCTTAATGCAGCTGATATTAGGGGTAGTCATGACTCTAGTCCCAAATAAAACCTTATTCCGATTATACTGTATGTTCCCATAGGGCTCTGGTCAAAAGTAGTGCGCTATGTAGGGAACAGGGTACCATTTGGGACGTAGCCTTTGTATGGTATGTAGTCTGTAGTACAGTCTCTTTGGCTAAACACTTAATCGGTCTAATCAAGGAGTACTATTTAACTGGCCCAAAACAAAAGTTCACTTTACGAATGACGAGAAACATTTATTTAAAAAAAAAAATGGTATTATGAGAAACCATTTGAAATGAAATCCATCGCTAGGTCAGACTCCTCAGATAGATTTTCAGTGTTTTGGGCTTTTCCGGGAATTCTCTCTTTCAAGAAGAGAAGCGCATAGGAATATTTATAAATCAAAATATTTCAATATTAATAACAAATCGTTTTGGGAACACGCTGTAGACAAATTCATCAGTCATGAAAATATGAATCACAAATGTCCTAGCTACAAACATCCCTCTAGAGATTTCCCTGGCAGGTCTTTATGAAATATGCTCTTCGTCCCCAATGACACCCTATTCCCTTTGTAGTGCACTACTTTAGA
>NC_059218.1:41544693-41547193 GCF_020615455.1 Coregonus clupeaformis | reverse complement strand
ACAACACTAGACACTATGGAACACAAAGCTTTTGTGACACTATGGAACACCAGCTGAGCTACAGAGGACCCTAGTGGTCCTCTGTAGCTCAGCTGGTAGAGCACGGCGCTTGTAACGCCAAGGTAGTGGGTTCGATCCCCGGGACCACCCATACACAAAAAAAATGTATGCACGCATGACTGTAAGTCGCTTTGGATAAAAGCGTCTGCTAAATGGCATATTATTATTATTATTATTATTATTACTATCTCATAGGTCTGAGGTCATCTACCTTTGGCCTAAAGAGCAGGAACCCAGACTTCATCAAATAAATCAGAAATACAGACATTGTCATCCTACAAGAAACATGGTATAGAGGAGACGGACCCACTGGTTGCCCTCTAGGTTACAGAGAGCTGGTAGTCCCATCCACCAAACTACAAGGTGTGAAACAGGGAAGAGATTCAGGTTTGTATGCTAATTTGGTATAGAGCAGACCTAACTCACTCCATTAAATTAATCAAAACAGGAACATTTTACATCTGGCTAGAAATTAATGAGGAAATTATCTCAACAGAGAAAAATGTCCTCATGCGTCCTACCTATATCCCCCCAATAGAAACCCCATATTTTAACGATGACAGCTTCTCCATCCGAGAGGTGGAGATCAATCAATGCCAGAACTGGACAAGAACCTGACACCCTCAGCACACAGTTGGACAAACACCTACCTGGAGGTGAAAGCACTCCCTCCCCCATATGCCCCCCTAGACACAACTACGACAACATAACCAACAAAAACGGGTCACAAGTCCTGCAGCTCTGTCGGACGCTGGGTATGTACATAGTCAATGGTAGGCTTCGAGGGGACTCCTATGGTAGGTACACCTATAGCTCATCTCTTGGCAGTAGTACTGTAGACTACTTTATCACTGACCTCAACCCAGAGTCTCTTAGAGCATTCACAGTCAGTCCACTGACACCCCTATCAGATCACAGCAAAATCACACTCTACTTGAACAGAGCTATGCTCAATCATGAGGCATCAAAGCCAAAGGAACTGAATAATATTAAGAAATGCTATAGATGGAAGGAAAATAGTGTGGAAATCTAACAAAAAACTATTAGGCAACAACAAATTCAATCCCTTCTAGAGAATTTCCTGGACAAAATGTTTCACTGTAATAGTGAAGGTGTAAACTTGGCAGTAGAAAACCTAAGCAGTGTATTTGACCTCTCAGCTTCCCTATCAAATCTAAAAATGTCAACCAAAGAAAATTAACAACAATGACAAATGGTTTGATGAAGAATGCAAAAACCTAAGAAAGAAATTGAGAAACCTATCCAACCAAAAACATAGAGACCCAGAAAACCTGAGCCTACGCCTTCACTATGGTGAATCACTAAAACAATACAGAAATACACTACGGAAGAAGAAGGAACAGCACGTCAGAAATCAGCTCAATGTAATTGAAGAGTCCATAGAATCGAACCACTTCTGGGAAAATTGGAAAACACTAAACAAACAACAACACAAAGAGTTATCTATCCAAAATGGAGATGTATGGGTAAACATTTACACTTACATTTACGTCATTTAGCAGACGCTCTTATCCAGAGCCACTTACAAATTGGTGCATTCACCTTTTTTTTTTTTTTTTTTTGGGGGGGATAGAAGGATTACTTTATCCTATCCCAGGTATTCCTTAAAGAGGTGGGGTTTCAAGTGTCTCCGGAAGGTGGTGAGTGACACCGCTGTCCTGGCGTCATGAGGGAACTTGTTCCACCATTGGGGTGCCAGAGCAGCGAACAGTTTTGACTCGGCTGAGTGGGAACTGTGCTTCCGCAGAGGTAGGGGGGCCAGCAGGCCAGAGGTGGATGAACGCAATGCCCTCGTTTGGATGTAGGGACTGATCAGAGCCTGAAGGTACGGAGGTGCCGTTTCCCTCACAGCTCCGTAGGCAAGCACCATGGTCTTGTGGCAGATGCGAGCTTCAACTGGAAGCCAGTGGAGTGTGCGGAGGAGCGGGGTGACGTGAGAGAACTTGGGAAGGTTGAACACCAGACGGGCTGCGGCATTCTGGATGAGTTGTAGGGGTTTAATGGCACAGGCAGGGAGCCCAGCCAACAGCGAGTTGCAGTAATCCAGAAGGGAGATGACAAGTGCCTGGATTAGGACCTGTGCCGCTTCCCGTGTAAGGCAGGGTCGTACTCTCCGAATGTTGTAGAGCATGAACCTACAGGATCGGGTCACCGCCTTGATGTTAGTGGAGAACGACAGGGTGTTGTCCAGGGTCACGCCAAGGCTCTTCGCACTCTGGGAGGAGGACACAACGGAGTTGTCAACCGTGATGGCGAGATCATGGAACGGGCAGTCCTTCCCCGGGAGGAAGAGCAGCTCCGTCTTGCCAAGGTTCAGCTTGAGGTGGTGATCCGTCATCCACACTGATATGTCTGCCAGACATGCAGAGATGCGATTCACCACCTGGTTATCAGAAGGGGGAAAGGAGAAGATTAGTTG
>NC_059218.1:41509693-41539693 GCF_020615455.1 Coregonus clupeaformis | reverse complement strand
GCAGAATATCTAGGTGCTGCTGTAGGCCCTCCTTGGTTGGTAACAGAAGCACCAGATCATCAGCAAACAGTAGACATTTGACTTCAGATTCTAGTAGGGTGAGGCCGGGTGCTGCAGACTGTTCTAGTGCCCTCGCCAATTCGTTGATATATATGTTGAAGAGGGTGGGGCTTAAAGTGCATCCCTGTCTCACCCCACGGCCCTGTGGAAAGAAATGTGTGTGTTTTTTGCCAATTTTAACCGCACACTTGTTGTTTGTGTACATGGATTTAATCATGTTGAATTATTTTCCTTTTCCTTTCCATAAATTTGTATAGCAGAACCTCATGCCAAATTGAGTCAAATGCTTTTTTGAAATCAACAAAGCATGAGAAGACTTTGCCTTTGTTTTGGTTTGTTTGTTTGTCAATTAGGGTGTGCAGGGTGAAGACGTGGTCTGTCGTACGATAATTAGGTAAAAAGCCAATTTGACATTTGCTCAGTACATTGTTTTCACTGAGGAAATGAACTAGTTTGCTGTTAATGATAATGCAGAGGATTTTCCCAAGGTTGCTGTTGATGCATATCCCACGGTAGTGATTGGGCTCACATTTTGTCTCCACTTTTGTGGATTGGGGTGATCAGTCCTTGGTTCCAAATATTGGGGAAGATGCCAGAGCTAAGGATTATGTTAAAGAGTTTAAGTATAGCCAATTGGAATTTGTGGTCTGTATATTTTATCATTTCATTGAGGATACCATCAACACCACAGGCCTTTTTGGGTTGGAGGGTTTGTATTTTGTCCTGTATGTCACGCCCTGGCTCTGGGACTCTGTTATGTTGAGCCAGGGTGTGTTGTTTCTATGTGTTTTGTGTGCTAGGGTGATATTCTAGTTCATTTGTTTCTATGTTGGCCGGTGTGGTTCTCAATCAGAGGCAACGTGAATCAGCTGTTGCTTGTTGTCTCTGATTGGGATCCATACTTAGGCAGCCTGTTTTCCACAGTGTGTTGTGGGATCTTGTTCCGTTTGGTTTGTGTAACCGTAGGACTTCACGTTTCGTATCGTTTGTTGTTTTGTTCGTGTGGTGACTCTAATAAAAAAAGGTATGTTCACTTCTCACGCTGCGCATTGGTCCACTATGTTCGACGGTCGTGACAGAAGATCCCACCATAACTGGACCAAGCAGCGTGTCCAGGAGCCAACGCCATAGAGGACTCTAACGAAGATCAACCTCGACTGGGTCAAGCCGCGGGAGGAGGAGAGAGGCTGGACTTGGGAGCAGAGGAGCGAGAGTCTGGCGAGAGCCATGGAGGCCTGGCCCACGGGGAGGAGAGACGCCCAGAAAATGTTTAGGGGGGGCTCACGCCGTGGACGACGGGGCAGCAGGAGGCCGCCAGGTTACGGGAGTCACTGGTCACCAGGGGGAAGGAGAATGTAGAGGCATGACGAGAGGTACTGGGGTGTGTTGCCAGTCCGGTCCGGCCCGTTCCTGATCCCCGCGTAGGGCCAGTGGTGTGTGTCCCCAGTATGGTCCGACATGTTCCTGCCCCTCGCACCAAGCTTGTGGTGTGCGTCGCCAGCCCGGTCCGGTCTGTTCCTGCCCCTCACACCAAGGCAGTGGTGCGCGTCGCTAGCCCGGTCCGGCCCGTTCCTGCTCCCCGCACCAAGCCTGTGGTGCGCGTCGTCAGCCCGTTTTGGTCCGTTCCTGCTCCCCGCACCAAGCCAGTGGTGCGCTTTGTCAGCCCGGTTCGGCCCGTCCCTGCTCCCCGCACCAAGCCTATGGTGCGCGTCGTCAGCCCGGTCCGGCCTGTTCGGCTCCCGCACCAAGCCAGTGGTGCGCCGTCAGCCGGTTCGGCCCGTCCCTGCTCCCCGCACCAAGCCAGTGGTGCGCGTCGTCAGCCCGGTCCGGCCCGTCCCTGCTCCCCGCACCAAGCCTGTGGTGCGCATCGTCAGTCCGGCACAGCCCGTGCCTGTTCCACCGGAGCCTGGTCCGGCACCGGTCAGCTCCTCCACTCCGGAGCTAGAGCAATCCGCTCCACCAGTGTTCAGTCCAGCTCCGGCCAGCAGGGCCAGACCGGACCAGGGGCGCTTTGGGGGGTTAGAGAGGGAGTGGGGGTCATGCCCGAGCCGGAACCGCCTCCGAGGAGGAATGCCCACCCGGCCCTCCCTGTTCGGTTTATGTTTGGCGCGGTCGCAGTCCGCGCCTTTGGGGGGGGGGGTACTGTCACGCCCTGGCTCTGGGACTCTGTTATGTTGAGCCAGGGTGTGTTGTTTCTATGTGTTTTGTGTGCTAGGGTGATATTCTAGTTAATTTGTTTCTATGTTGGCCGGTGTGGTTCTCAATCAGAGGCAACGTGAATCAGCTGTTCCTTGTTGTCTCTGATTGGGCCCATTACTTAGGCAGCCTGTTTTCCACAGTGTGTTGTGGGATCTTGTTCCGTATGGTTTTGTATTGTAACCAAGGACGGCACGTTATCGTTTTGTTCTGGAATAAAAAAGGTATGTTCACTTCTCACGCTGCGCATTGGTCCACTATGTTCGACGGTCGTGACACTGTAGGATCCAGTGGGTTCTGGTAGTCTTTAATAGTTGATTCTACGATTTGTATTATATCATGTATATGTTTTTGCTGTTTGTTCTGAAGTTATAGAGCCAAAAAGATTGGAGAAGTGGTTTATCCATCTCAGTTTTGAATAGATAACTCTTCGTGTTGTTGTTTGTTTAGTGTTTTCCAATTTTCCCAGAAGTGGTTAGAGTCAATGGATTCTTCAATTACATTGAGCTGATTTCTGATGTGCTGTTCCTTCTTTTTCTGTAGTGTATTTCTGTATTGTTTTAGTGATTCACCATAGTGAAGGCGTATATTCAGGTTTCTGGATCTCTGTGTTTTTGGTTGGATAGGTTTCTCAATTTCTTTCTTAGGTTTTTGTATTCTTCATCAAACCATTTGTCATTGATGTTAATTTTCTTAGGTTGTCTGCTTGACATTTTTAGATTTGATAGGGAAGCTGAGAGGTCAAATACACTGCTTAGGTTTTCTACTGCCAAGTTTATCCCTTCACTATTACAGTGAAACGTTTAGTCCAGGAAGTTTTCTAGAAGGGATTGAAATTGTTGTTGCCTAATTGTTTTTTGGTAGGATTCGACACTACTTTCCTTCCATCTATAGCATTTCTTAATATTATGCAGTTCCTTTGGCTTTGATGTCTCATGATTGAGTATTTCTCAAGTAGAGTGTGCTTTTGCTGTGATCTGATAGGGGTGTCAGTGGGCTGACTGTGAACTCTCTGAGAAACTGTGTTGAGGTCAATGATTAAGTAATCTACAGTACTACTTCCAAGGGATGAGCTGTAGGTGTACCTACCGTAAGATTCCTTGCAAAGCCTAAAATTGTCTATGTATAGACCCAGCGTGCGACAGAGCTGCAGGACTTGTGACCCGTTTTTGTTGATTGTTTTGTCATAGTTGTGTCTAGGGGGGCATATTTGGGAGAGAATGCTGTCACCTCCAGGTAGGTGTTTGTCCCCATGTGTGCTAAGTGTCAGGTTCTGGTCCAGTTCTGGCATTTAGGTCGCCACAGACTAGTACATGTCCCTGGACCTGGAAATGGTTGATCTCCCCCTCTCGGATGGAGAAGCTTTCATTGTTAAAGTAAGGGGATTCTATTGGGGGGATATTAGAGAATGAGGGAGCGAGTAGCACACGTTAGGACATTTTTCTCTGTTGAGATAATTTCCTTTTGAATTTCTAGCCAGATGTGAAATGTTCCTGTTTTGACTAATTTAATAGAGTGGGTTAGGTTTGCTCTATACCAAATTAGCATTTGCCCTGAGTCTCTTCCCTATTTCACACCTGGTAGTTTGGTGGATGGGACTACCAGCTCTCTGTATCCTAAAGGGCAACCAGTGGGTCCATCTCCTTTATACCATGTTTCTTGTAGGATGACAATGTCTGTATTTCCAATTTCTTTGATGAACTCTGGGTTCCTGCTCTTTAGGCCAATGGCAGATGACCTCAGACCTTGTATATTCCAAGATGAGATTGTAAAAGCTTTGTGTTCCATAGTGTCTAGTGTTGTTTTTGTGTAGTTTAGGCCCGGACCATTACAGTAGGTGTGAGCAGAGCATGTTGAGCATCTGATACATACCTCTTAGATAGCAGGATGGGGCTTGGGCGGGTGTATTAGTGGGGGTTGGGCCTGTTGCTCTGCTCACGGCCTGGGCATTTGTGCGGCTGTCATGTTGAGGGCCTTGCTGCAGGGGCGGGGGGCATGGTGGGGGCAGAAGGGGTATAAGACTGATTTGGGGGGGCCTATATAGGGTGTGGCTAAGGTTGTTTTGGGAAGGGGTCGACTGGTTGGGTTGGGGATGTGTCTGGGTCTAGGTCCTCTCGGTGTGGATCCTCTTGGTGCAGGTCCTCCAGGGGGGTTCTGGCAGTTCTGGGAGGGTGTCTCGCTGGTCTGGGCGGGGTGTCTGGTTCTCTGTTGCTCCTGTGTGAGGTGCTGGGACTGCGGTTGAGGGTGACGTCCTTCAGGGTCCTGGCAAAAAGTTGGGATTGCTGCCTTGTGGAGGTGAACCTGGTCGTAAAGGCTGTTTAAGTCCAAGGTGGAGTGGTGGGCCAGGTAGACATTAGGTTTTGAGGCACAGACCCGGGAAATGATGGCATTCACCCGCTGTATGGTGTCAGGGTGAAAGTAATAATAATAATATGCCATTTAGCAGACGCTTTCATCCAAAGCAACTTACAGTCATGCGTGCATACATTTTTGTGTATGGGTGGTCCCGGGGATCGAACCCACTACCTTGGCGTTACAAGCGCTGTGCTCTACCAGCTGAGCTACAGAGGACCAAGTATTTTTGTGGTAGCAAGGTGGAGATAACCACTTGTGCGTTAGGGAAAGTGGAAGAGGCTTTTTCAATCACTGCCTTGAGTGCTGTGGCCACCCTTTCCTGCTGGGCTCTCAGGTCGTTTGTGCCTGTGTGTATTATGATGTGACTGGGGGGACCCTAGTCTGTCCTCTGATGTGTTCGAACACCAGAGTTTTGCCACCTGGTGCTTTGGAAAAAGTTTATTCTCATCAATGTATTTCCTATTTGAGTCAATGAGGAGCACAATCTCTGGCTTTTGTGTGTCCTCAGTGGGTGTTGGGGTGTTGTCAGGAGAGATATCTGGTGGGGAGTCTGCTGGGTTGGTGGATCCTGCCTTGTCTGTCCTGCTGTGGTGTTAAGGCTGTGGTCGAGGTCTGAAGTGGGCTGTTCCGTTGGCTTGTCTGGGGGGATGGCTAGCTCTTTCATGAGTAGTTCATTGTCGCACCTCAGCTTTCTCACCTCCTCCTCAGTGCTGTTAGCTGTGCCATGTATTCTTCTCCTCCTTAAGTTCTCTTACCTCAGACCGGAGTGCAGCCAGCTCTCTCAGACAGCCGTCCATCTCCACCTTCAGCCCTCTGGGTCTTGTTTAGGGGGTGTTGTTGTGCTGGTCTGTTTTGTGAGATTGCTCTCTGAGCTCCACTAGCTCTCTGAGCTCCACCATGTCTCTCTCCAGCTCGGTGAATTTATCCCTCTCAATGACGGAGGAGCAGTGCAGTTGTGGGACATGGGTGTGTTCAGTGCTGGGGGGGGTGACTATCCTCATCTGCAGGACAGTTTGAAGAGGTGTGGGGTGGGTGAGTCGTCACCAAGAGAAAGCTTCTCCTGCCGTGCTCTCTCTCCCTCGCTTTGATTTTGTGGAAGTCCTTTTGGAAATGTATGAAGGTGCCACTGTTCCATTCTTGTACAGGTTGAGAGAGGGTGTCTCAGAGGGTGTCTCAGAGGGTGTCTCAGAGGGTGTCTCAGAGGGTGTCTCAGAGGGTGTCTCAGAGGGTGTCTCAGAGGGTGTCTCAGAGGGTGTCTCAGAGGGTGTCTCAGAGTCTCCTTTCCTCTTCCTTCTGGTTTTCTCCCTCTGCTCTTTGTTCTCCCTCTAGCTCCACAGAGACTAATTCAATGTTAATCTATTTCTTTGCTCCACAGAGCTGGAAGCCTTCTTTGGTCACTCAATCAATCAATGTACCACTCACCCCCTCCCTCCTCCTCTCCATTTCTCTCTGTCTCTCTCTCTCTCTGATTTGATTCACTCCCTCATTATCTCTCTCTCTGACTTGATTCCCTCTCTCATTCTCTCTCTCTCTGACTTGATTCCCTCTCTCATTCTCTCTCTCTCTGACTTGATTCCCTCTCTCATTCCCTCTCTCTCTGACTTGATTCCCTCTCTCATTCTCTCTCTCGCTCTGACTTGATTCACTCTCTCTTTCTCTCTCTCTCTCATTATCTCTCTCTCTGACTTGATTCCCTCTCTCATTCTCTCTCTCTCTGACTTGATTCCCTCTCTCATTCTCTCTCTCTCTGACTTGATTCACTCCCTCGTTCTCTCTCTCTCTGACTTGATTCCCTCTCTCGTTCTCTCTCTCTCTCTGACTTGATTCACTCTCTCATTCTCTCTCTCTGACTTGATTCACTCCCTCATTCTCTCTCTCTCTGACTTGATTCACTCCCCCATTCTCTCTCTCTCTGACTTGATTCCATCTCTCTCTTTATCTCTCTGCTTACTCCCCTCTCTCTTCTTCTTTCCCTCTCTCTTCCTCTTTCCCTCTCTCTTCCTCTTTCCCTCTCTCTTCCTCTTTCCCTCTCTCTCCTTGTTCCAGTTGTTCCCCCTGTGTGAGCAGCTAGCCAGCCAGAGGTCTGTTAGAGATAGAGAACTAAAGTCAACACCCTGGGCTTTGGACCAGTGAGGTTAAAACTATACAACAGCTACAGAGGAACAGCACCACAACACACACACACACACACGCACGCACACACGGATACACACACATACACACACACGGACACGCACGCACACACGGATACACACACACACACACACACACACATGCACGCACACACACACGGACACACACACACACACACATGCACACACACACACACAAACACACACACACACACACGCATGCACACACACACACTCCTCTCTGGCTAACCAAAACAACAGTACACCATGCCTTTAAAACAACACTGCACACTCCACACCACACTATGCCTTAATAGGGGAAAAACTGTGGTGGAAGCAAAACATGTTGCGCCATAAAAATAATTTATACTGATTTATGATTCATGATTGATAGATTGATAGAAGGGAATCTGGAGGAGTCTGGGAGTAGGACCACGGCTTTCCAGTCAGCTGAAAACCTAGAAAGCACACTACACTACAGTGCATACCTCAACGTCAACAAAATGAAGGAGCTGATCGTGACGTTCAGGAGAATGTATTAAAAATCAAATATATAGCCCAACGTTTGTATCACAACTAAAGTTGAATAAATAACTTTAAATTAAGTATATTGGAGGACCAGTTTCTTTGTTTACCGCTCAACACGGAATAGCCGCATGGGCGCACTTCTTTTGAAATCGTTTGGAGAAAATATCCTTTCTATTTTATTAAGCTATGTTCAATTGTATTCTTCATAATATAAAATAATAAAAAAAATTATGCCATGGAATTCTAAGCAAATCTTGTCTGCTAAATGAACTAGTGTAGCCCACAGCCATATGGTATAGCCAGATCAGGACCTAACATAAGGACAACTCAGAGCATGCTATTCTGTTCTTCTGAAATAGATACATTTTCTTCATATCATGTTTCTTTAGACCTGTCTAAAATAAATAATGGATTTATTGTGATGGTGTGATGGCTATATTAAATTGATTTATTATACTTTTTTTTAAATGTAGATATCCAAAGGTCTGCATCAGTGGCATTTTTTAAACATTTGTAGTCATTTAGCAGACGCTCTTATCCAGAGCGACTTACAGTTATTGAGTGCCTACATTTGTTTTCATACTGGCCCCCTGTGGGAATCGAACCCACAACCCTGGCGTTGCATACGCCATGCTCTACCAACTGAGCTACATCCCTGCCGGCCATTCCCTCCCCTACCCTGGACGACGCTGGGCCAATTGTGCGCCGCCCCATGGGTCTCCCGGTCGCGGCCAGCTACGACAGAGCCTGGATTCGAACCAGGATCTCTAGTGGCACAGCTAGCACTGCGATGCAGTGCCTTAGACCACTGTGCCACTTGGGAGGTGGCTTGGAAGCCAGGAGATGCTAAACTTGTTTATGTTAATTAACGGTCAATTACCGCGAGACTGGCAGTTATTTGCTTGACAATCACCGGCTGACAAAATGTAATGACCGCCACGGCCCTACTCCTGCATTGAACAGATACTCACGCATTTCAACATAATAGATTCAGTGAGAGCACAGATAATCAGTTCAGATAAAAGTATGTACATTCAGACAACCTACCTGAGATACAATCTACACTGAACAAAAATATAAACACAACATGTAAAGTGTTGGTCCCATGTTTCATGAGCTGAAATACAAGATCCCAGAAGTGTTCCATATGCACAAAAAACGTATTTATCAACAACAACAAAAATGCACATATTTGTTTACTGTACATCCCTGTTAGTGAGCATTTCTCCTTTGCCATGATAATCATCCACCTGACAGGTGTAGCATATCAAGAAGCTGATTAAACAGCATGATCATTACACAGATGCACCTTGTGCTGGGGACAATAAACAGCCACTCTAAAATGTGCTGTTTTGTCACACAACACAATGCCACAGATGTCTCAAGTTTTGTGGGAGTGTGCAATTGGCATGCTGACTGCAAGAATGTCCACCAGAGTGTTTGCCAGATAATTCAATGTTAATTTCTCTACCATAAGCCGCCTCCAACGTCATTTTAGAGAATTTGGCAGTACGTCCAACTGGCCTCACAACCACAGACCACGTGTATGGCATTAACTGATGTCAAAGTTGTGAACAGAGTGCCCCATTGTGGCGGTGGGGTTATGGTATGGGAAGGCAGGCATAAGCTACGGACAACGAACACAATTGCATTTTATCAATGGCAATTTGAATGCACAGAGATACCGTGACAAGATCCTGAGGCCCATTGTCTTGCCATTCATCTGCCGCCATCATCTCACGTTTCAGCATGATAATGAACGGCCCCATATCACAAGGATCTGTACACAATTCCTGGAAGCTGAAAATGTCCCAGTTCTTCCATGGCCTACATACTCACCAGACATGTCACCCATTGAGCATGTTTGGGATGCTCTGGATCAATGTGTACGACAACTAGCCTTTGAACAGGAGTGAGATAACATTCCAATCAACAGCCTGATCAACTCTATGCGAAGCAGATATGTTGCGCTGCATGAGGCAAATGGTGGTCACACCAGATACTGACTGTTTTTCTGTCCCACGACCCCTACTTTTTTAAAAAGGTATCTGTGACCAACAGATGCATATTTGTATTCCCAGTCATGTGAAATCCATAGATTAGGGCCTAATGAATTGATTTCAAATGACTGATTTCCTTATATGAACTGTAAAATCTTTGAAATTGTTGCATGTTGTGTTTATATTTTTGTTCAGTTGTCATGACTTCCGCCGAAGCTGCCTCCTCTCCTTGTTCGGGCAGGCTTCGGAGTTCGTCGTCACCGGCCTTCTAGCCACTGCCACTCCTGTTTTCATCATTCCATTTGTTTTGTCTTGTTTTTCCACAAACACCTGGTTCATATCCCCTCATCAGTCTCTGTATAATTATTCCCTCTGCTCCCCCATGTCTTTGTTTGTTATTGTTCCATGTGGAGGTGTCGCTAGCTCGTGTTGAGCATTATGTTACTTTTATCGCCGGGATGTTCACCCGTGTGTTTTGTTTTCCCCAGTGCGCCGTTAAGTCGCACTGTAGTTGTTTTAGGCATTGCTGCGAACCGCTGTATTGGTCGAATAAACCATTATTCTGTGATTTACAACTCCTGCGCCTGACTCCATCCAAATCACCCGCTACACCAGTATAGAATGTTCATAAAACCAATCAAGTTGAGCCACTCAAAATGTTATTTAAAGATATAACTTCTACTTTTCTTCAGTGCATCAGATTCTCAGGTTGTTTTATTGGTCCTGCATATGGGAGGTTTGGGTTGCCGTGTAAGTTATTAACTTTACACTGTATGGGATCTGTCAACACCTCGCCTCGCCTCTCCTCTTCTCTCCATGTAGTGTTTGTTCCTATGGTGGGCTGGAAGGGACCTGACTCCAAGTGTTCCACTAAAGAACCAGTAAAAACCTACAGATTACAGCAGATTACAGCAGATACCGCCATACGTTTACTCTGTCATTATTATCATTGTCCAACATCATAAATACTGTATCCCAGGATAGCAGAATGTAAAGGGGATGGGTGTGTGTGTGTGTGTGTGTGTGTGTGTGTGTGTGTGTGTGTGTGTGTGTGTGTGTGTGTGTGTGTGTGTGTGTGTGTGTGTGTGTGTGTGTGTGTGTGTGTGTGAGTGGATAACAAAAGGCAGAGATCTGGCATGCAGGGAGCTAGTGACCTCTCTGAATGAGAACTCTCTCCACCTCTCTGAATGAGAACTCTTTCTCCACCTCTCTGAATGAGAACTCTCTCTCCACCTCCTAGAGAATCTCTCTCCACCTCTCTGAATGAGAACTCTCTCTCCACCTCTCTGAATGACAACTCTCTAACCACCTCTTTGAATGACAACTCTCTCTCACCTCTCTGAATGAGAACTCTCTCTCCACCTCTCTGAATGAGAACTCTCTCTCCACCTCTCTGAACACTCTCTCTCCACCCTGAATGACTAACATGAATGACAACTCTCTCTCCACCTCTCTGAATGAGAACTCTTTCTCCCTCTGAATGAGAACTCTCTTCCACCTCTCTGAATGAGAACTCTCTCTCCACCTCTCTGAATGAGAACTCTCTCTCCACCTCTCTGAATGAGAACTCTCTCTCCACCTCTCTGAATGAGAACTCTCTCTCCACCTCTCTGAATGAGAACTCTCTCTCCACCTCTCTGAATGAGAACTCTCTCTCCACCTCTCTGAATGAGAACTCTCTCTCCACCTCTCTGAATGACAACTCTCTCTCCACCTCTCTGAATGACAACTCTCTAACCACCTCTTTGAATGACAACTCTCTCTCCACCTCTCTGAATGAGAACTCTTTCTCCACCTCTCTGAATGAGAACTCTCTCTCCACCTCTCTGAATGAGAACTCTCTCTCCACCTCTCTGAATGAGAACTCTCTCTCCACCTCTCTGAATGAGAACTCTCTCTCCACCTCTCTGAATGAGAACTCTCTCTCCACCTCTCTGAATGAGAACTCTCTCTCACCCTATTTCCTATGTAGTGCACTACCTTTGACCAGGGCCCAGAGGACGCTTGTTAAAAGTACTGCACTATATAGGGAATAGGGTGGCGTTTGGGACACAGTCGCTGAGACTGTGGTTAACATCAAACCTCCCGGGGCTTAGTGTAGCTTATAATAGAACTTCAATTCTGTTTTACTTTTAAATCAAATCATAGTGTTGGGTGGAAATTATTCTCTCTCTCTCTCTCTGTCTTGCAGAGACGTGGCTGGATGACTCTATATATGTAGGACATGCAGAGGCACAATCAGACGAAGGCGGCCTCGGGCAACTCCAAAGGGGGAGGGGTGTGTCTCTTCATAAATAACAACTGGTGTGTTGCTTCCAGTGTGAAGGAAATTTCAAGCTTTTGCTCACTGATATAGAATACCTCATAAAGCTGCAGACTCTTTTATCAACAAATAGAGTTCTCATCCGTTATCATCCCCCCCCCCCCACTCACATTATTCCCCCCCACTCACAAGCTAACACCATTTTGGCACACAATGAGCTGTAAGGGGCCGTATCAAACAAGAAACCGCTCACCCAGAGGCAGCATTTCTGGTGGGCAGAGACTTTAACGAGGTGAGACTTGATGGGGAACTGCACCCACTGATTTGGCCTTGTTTTTATGGCTCGCTCCTCAAGAAATGCTGGCGGCCATGACAGAAGCCAAACATGAGTTGCCACCACCAAGACACACCCATCTGTCAGAACCTTTCCCCACAGCTGTTTACCGCCACTGAATCACAACTAATAAACTTCCTGAAAATTTAGTTCAATAACTACAGGCAGATATATGGTGAGATGCCGGAGGAAGCTTTGAATTGGTCAGTAGCCTACAGAGTAATATGATAAGAATGCAATTGCTTAATTTATGTAGATATTATTAACTAACTGTTTTGATAACTTTCAAATGTCAAATAAAATAAAATATTATTGGTTGCATACACATATTTAGCAGATGTTATTGTGGGTGTAGCGAAATTCTTGTGTTCCTAGCTCCGACAGTGCAGTAATATCTAACAATACACAACATCAATCTAAAAAGTAAAAGAATGGAATTAAGAAATATAGAAATATTAGGACGAGATATATATATATATATATATATATATATATATATATATATATATATATATATACAGTACCAGTCAAAAGTTTGGACACACCTACTCATTCAAGGGTTTTTCTTTATTTTTACTATTTTCAAAACAATGAAATAACACATATGGAATCATGTAGTAACCCAAAAAGTGTTAAACAAATCAAAATACATTTTAGATTTTAGATTCTTCAAAGTAGCCACCCTTTGCCTTGATGACAGCTTTGCACACTCTTGGCATTCTCTCAACCAGCTTCACCTGGAATGCTTTTCCAACAGTCTTGAAGGAGTTCCCACATATGCTGAGCACTTGTTGGCTGCTTTTCCTTCACTCTGCTGTCCAACTCATCCCAAACTATCTCAATTTGGTTGAGGTTGGCTGATTGTGGAGGCCAGGTCATCACTCTCCTTCTTGGTCAAATAGCCCTTACACAGCCTGGAGGTGTGATGGGTCATTGTCCTGTTGAAAAACAAATTATATTCCCACTAAGTGCAAACCAGATGGGATGGTGTATCGCTGCAGAATGCTGTGGTAGCCATGCTGGTTAAACGTGCCTTGAATTCTAAATAAATCACCAACAGTGTCACCAGCAAACACCCCCACACCATATCACCTCCTCCTCCAAACTCTGCATCTCACAAAGACACGGCGGTTGGAACCAAAAATCTAAAATTTGGACTCATCAGACCAAAGGACAGATTTCCAACAGTCTAATGTCTATCCAATTTGTAAGTCGCTCTGGATAAGAGTGTCTGCTAAATTACGTAAATGTAAATGTAAATATTGCTTGTGTTTCTTGGCCTAAGCAAGTCTCTTCTTATTATTGGTTTCTTTGCAGCAATTCACGCAGTCTCTTCTGAACAGTTGATGTTGAGATGTGTCTGTTACTTGAACTCTGTGAGGCATTTATTTGGGCTTCAATTTCTGAGGCTGGTAACTCTAATGAACTTATCCTCTGCAGCAGAGGTAACTCTGGGTCTTCCTTTCCTGTGGCGGTCCTCATGAGAGCCAGTTTCATCATAGTGCTTGATGGTTTTTGCAACTGCACTTGAAGAAACTTTCAAAGTTCTTGAAATGTTCCGTATTGACTGACCTTCATGTCTTAAAGTAATGATGGATTGTCGTTTCTCTTTGCTTATTTGAGCTGTTCTTCTCATAATATGGACTTGGTCTTTTACCAAATAGGGCTATCTTCTGTATACCACCCCAACCTTGTCACGACACAACTGATTGGCTCAAACGCATTAAGAAGGAAAGAAATTCCACAAATGAACTTTTAACAAGGAACACCTGTTAATTTAAATGCATTCCAGGTGACTACCTCATGAAGCTGGTTGAGAGAATGCCAAGAGATGCAAAGCTGTCATCAAGGCAAAGGGTGGCTACTTTAAAGAAACTCAAATGTAAAATATATTGTCATTTGTTTAACACCTTTTTGGTTACTACATGATTCCATATGTGTTATTTCATAGTTTTGATGTCTTCACTATTATTCTACAATGTAGAAAATAGTAAAAAGAAAGAAAAACCCTTGAATGAGTAGGTGTGTCCAAACCTTTGACTGGTACTGTATATATATGTGATGTTTAGACATTATGGACAGTATGTGGATAGAATATGTAGTATATCTGAAGAATACGTAGGATAGATTAGTATATGTACAGCAATAGTTGAATAGGATGGACTTGACTAGAATACAGTATATACATATGAAATGTTTAAAACAGTATGTAAACATTATTAAAGTGACCAGTGTTCCGTTATTAAAGTGACCAGTGCAGCCTCTAAGGTGCAGGGTTGAGTAACCGGCTAGCCGGCTAGTGACAATGACTAAAGTTCAGGTAAGGGTATTGGACTTAGGCCGGCTAGTGGTGACTATTTAAGAGTCTGATGGCCTTGAGATAGAAGCTGTTTTTCAGTCTCTCTGTCCCAGCTTTGATGCACCTGTACTGACCTCGCCTTCTGGATGGTAGCTGGGTGAACAGGCCGTGGCTCGGGTGGTTGATGTCCTTGATTATCTTTTTGGCCTTCCTGTGATATCTGGTGCTGTAGATGTCCTGGAGGGCAGGCAGTGTGCCCCTGGTGATGCGTTGGGCTGACCGCACCACCCTCTGGAGAGCCCTGTGGTTGCAGGGGCGGTGCAGTTGCCGTATCAGGCGGTGATACAGCACGACAGAATGCTCTCAATGGTGCATCTGTAAAAGTTTGTGAGGGTCTTAGGGGCCAAGCTGAATTTCTTCAGCCTCCTGAGGTTGAAGAGGCGCTGTTGAGCCTTCTTCACCACACTGTCTGTGAGGGTGAACCATTTCAGATTGTCAGTGATGTGTACACCGAGGAACTTCAAGGTGTTTAGCTTGTCCGGTAGCAAGACGTCGCTGGTTTTTTCCTTTATAATCCGTGATTGTCTGGAGTCCCTGCCACATACGTCTCGTGTCTGAGTCGTTGAATTGTGACTCCACTTTGTCTCTGTACTGACGTTTGCCTGTTTGATTGCCTTATGGAGGGCATATTCCCAGTCATCTTGCCATAGTCATCGTAGTTCAATGCGGTTAATTGTCACGGTGGGAAGAACATCTCCTATATTATTTGCCTTATTTTGAAATGTTATCGTGTTTCCAAGCCAAATCCGAGTTGTATTGAGGTAGGCTAATGTTAGCGAGCTAGCTAACGATGATAGTGATAATGATTATCAAAATATACATAACTAATCAAATCAAATCAAATGCAAAGTAAAACAAATCAAAAAAGTGTTGTGGTCAGATGAGACCAAAATCGAGCTCTTTGGCATCAACTCAACTCGCCGTGTTTGGAGGAGGAGGAATGCTGCCTATGACCCCAAGAACACCATCCCCACCGTCAAACATGAAGGTGGAAACATTATGCTTTGGGGGTGTTTTTCTGCTAAGGGGACAGGACAACTTCACCGCATCAAAGGGACGATGGCAGGGCCATGTACCGTCAAATGTTCGGTGAGAACCTCCTTCTCTCAGCCAGGGCATTGAAAATGGGTCGTGGATGGGTATTCCAGCATGACAATGACCCAAAACACACGGCCAAGGCAACAAAGGAGTGGCTCAAGAAGTAGCACATTAAGGTCCTGGAGTGGCCTAGCCAGTCTCCAGACCTTAATCCCATAGAAAATCTGTGGAGGGAGCTGAAGGTTCGAGTTGCCAAACGTCAGTGTCACGATCGTCGAACAGAGAGGAGGACCAAGGCGCAGCGTTGAAGGCGAACATATTTATTATATTAATGATCACACAATCAAAACAACAAAACGATGACGTGACAGTCAATGGTAAACACAAACCAAATACGAACAAGAAACCACACCAAATGAATGCCTAACGGCTACCTAAGTATGACTCCCAATCAGAGACAACGAGCTACAGCCGTCTCTGATTGGGAGCCACCCTGGCCAACATAGATATACCAAACCAGAAAGTGAAACCTAGAACACACATAGACTATACACACCCTGGCTCAACATATTAGAGTCCCCAGGGCGTGACAGTCAGCCTCGAAACCTTAATGACTTGGAGAAGATCTGCAAGAGGAGGAATACCTGGGATAGGATAAAGTAATCCTTCTACCCCCAAAAAAAAAAAAAAAAAAATTGTAAAGTGGTTATCCCACTGGCTATAGGGTGAATGCACCAATTTGTAAGTCGCTCTGGATAAGAGCGTCTGCTAAATGACGCAAATGTGCCCTTGAGCAAGGCACTTAACCCTAATTGCTCATGTAAGTCACTCTGGATAAGAGCGTCTGCTAAATGACTAAAATGTAAATGTAAAAAAATGAGTGGAACAAAATCCCTCCTGAGATGTGTGCAAACCTGGTGGCCAACTACAAGAAACGTCTCGTATGAAAAAGTTTGGGCACCCCTCTGAGGCTGCATAATAATTTACTCTGTCGTCACAGAAAATGATCCCAGTGGCATGCCATTCATTTTCTAATAAAAGCTGAGTACTGGGGTATTGTCCAGACAAAGATTTTTAGTGTATCAATATTAAGTTGTATGAAATTAAATCAGATGTGAAAAATAGGCTTTGCAAAAATTTGGGCACCCTTGTCATTCTGTTGATTTGAATACCTGTAACTACTTAGCACTGATTAATTGGAACACACAATTGGTTTGGTGAGCTCATTAAGCCTTGAACTTCATAGACAAGTGCATCCAATCATGAGAAAAGGTATTTAAGGTGGCCAATTGCAAGTTGTTGTTCTCTTTGACTCTCCTCTGAAGAGTGGCAACATGGGGGCCTCAAAACAACTCTCAAATGACCTGAAAACAAAGATTGTTCAACATTATGGTTTAGGGGAAGGCTACAAAAAGCTATCGCAGAGATCTAAGCTGTCAGTGTCCACTGTGAGGAACATAGTGAGGAAATGGAAGACCACAGGCACAGTTCTTGTTAGGCCAGAAGTGGCAGGCCAAGTAAAATATCGGAGAGGCAAAGGCGAAGGATGGTGAGAACGGTCAAAAACAGCTCACAGACCACCTCCAAAGACCTACAACATCATCTTGCTGCAGATGGTGTCACTGTGCATCGTTCAACAATTCAGTGCACTTTGCACAAGGAGAAGCTGTACGGGAGAGTGATGCGGAAAGAAGCATTTTCTGCACACACGCCACAAACAGAGTCGCTTGAGGTATGCAAACGCACATTTGGACAAGCCAGCTTCATTTTGGAATAAGGTGCTGTGGACTGATGAAACAAAGATTGAGTTATTTGGTCATAAAAAAGCGGCGTTATGCGTGGCGGCAAAAGAACACAGCGTTCCAAGAAAAACACTTGCTACCCACAGTAAAATTTGGTAGGAGTTCCATCATGCTGTGGGGCTGTGTGGCCAGTGCCGGTACTGGGAATCTTGTTAAAGTTGAGGGTCGCATGGATTCCACTCAATATCAGCAGATTCTTGGGAATAATGTTGAAGAATCAGTCACAAAGTTGAATTTACGTCGGGGCTGGATATTTCAACAAGACAACGACCCAAAACACTGCTCAAAATCTACCCGGGAATTTATGCAGACAAAACAAGTACAATGTTCTGGAATGGCCATCCCAGTCCCCAGACCTGAATATCATTGTGAATCTGTGGGATGATTTGAAGCGGGCCGTCCATGTTCGGCAACCATCAAACCTAACTGAACTGGAGATGTTTTGTAAGGAGGAATGGTCCAAAATACCTTCATCCAGAATCCAGACACTCATTAGAGGCTATAGGAAGTGTCTAGAGGCTGTTATTTTAGCAAAAGGAGGCTCTACTAAATATTGATGTGATTTTTCTGTTGGGGTGCCCAAATTTAGGCACCTGTCTAATTTCGTTTTGATGCATATTGCACATTTTCTGTTAATCCAATAAACCTCATTTCACTACTGAAATATTACTGTGTCCATCAATTATTTGATAGATCAAAATGAAATTGCTGATCCAAACACCCAATTATTTATAAATGGAAATCATGGTGATTGTCAGGGGTGCCCAAACTTTTTCATACAACTGTAAAACGTCTGACCTCTGTGAATGCCTGCAAGGGTTTTGCCACCAACTACTAAGTCATGTTTTGCAGAGGGGTCAAATACTTATTTCCCTAATTAAAATGCAAATCAATTTATAACATTTTGACATGCGTTTTCTGTATTTTGTTGTTGTTCAAATAAACCTACCATTAAAATTATAGACTGATCATGTCTTTGTCAGCGGGCAAACGTACAAAATCAGCAGGGGATCAAATACTTTTTTCCCTCACTGTATGTAACTAGATACATAACCAGCTGTCTATGATCTAGCTACTGGTATACTCACTACCACTGGGACCAACGAACTCCAACCTCCTATTCCGCGTGATATGGTCCTTCGGCAGGACATGTAAACCATAGTTGGTCAATCCGTATAGGGCTTTTCAGATTCTTTGAACGCGTTGAGGGCGATGAAACAACAGAGCCCCATTCAATTAAAGGTCGTTGCTATCTGGAATACTTGGGACATCCCAACTCTAACTTTACCCCATGGAAGTTGAAATTTAAAATGGTTCCGGTAAGGGTTAGGGTTAGGTAAGGGTTAGGCTAAGGGTAGGGGTTAGGGTTAGGGGTTAGGCTAAGGGTAGGGGTTAGGGTTAGGGTTTAGGCTAAGGGTAGGGGTTAGGGTTAGGTAAGGGTTATGGTTAAGGTCAGGGTTAGGCTAAGGGTAGGGGTTAGGGTTAGGGTTTAGGCTAAGGGTAGGGGTTAGAGTTAGGGGTTAGGCTAAGGGTAGGGGTTAGGGTTAGAGTTTAGGCTAAGGGTAGGGGTTAGGGTTTAGGCTAAGAGTAGGGGTTAGGGTTAGGGTTTAGGCTAAGGGTAGGGGTTAGGGTTAGGGTTTAGGCTAAGTGTAGGGGTTAGGGTTTAGGCTAAGGGTAGGGGTTAGGGTTTAGGCTAAGGGTAGGGGTTAGGGTTAGGGTTTAGGCTAAGGGTAGGGGTTAGGGTTTAGGCTAAGGGTAGGGGTTAGGGTTAGGGTTTAGGCTCGGGACGTCCCAAGGAACCCACTAACCTGAAATTAAGGGAAAATAAGTGGGCCGATTTGCACGTGGAGCTTGGCAAAAGGGGACATGATGATTGTTATAAATTATTTATTTATTTTTAAGATTTTATTTTAGAGGCATGATTTGTTGACATAATTGTAATCCAAACCCAACCTTCATTTACTCATTGTGACGCACTGAGGTTCCAAACTCGGACTTTATGACCAAAATTATCCTATTTACACTTTGTAGTCAATTTTGACATTATAATAAATGTTTCTGACTCATATCGATGCCACATAGGCCGTTTTCAAAGAGATTAGTTGGTTTTTAGGGGTAGTCGCTCTTTAAAACCGTTCTACCTCACTTTTACCAACATGTCTCCTGCGCAACTAGGACCACTTTTATTCTACCCACAGAGACACATATAAGACTCCCTCATCCTCCCTTCGGCAAATCTGACCATGATTCCATTTTCCTGCTTCCTGTTTACAAACAAAGGCTCAAAGAGGAAGTACCAGTGACACACTCAATACGAAAGTGGTCCGATTGAAGCAGACATGAGGCTACAAGACTGTTAGTACAGACTGGGATATGCTCCGGGATTCATCCGATAGCATTGAGGAGTTTACCACATCAGTCACGGGCTCCATCAATAAGTGCATAGACGATGTCATTCCAACAGTGACTATACGAACGTATCCAAGCCAAAAACCATTGATTACCGTCAATATCCGTGCTGGGCTAAAGGCTAGAGCTACCGCTTACAATAAACGGGACACGGACATGGAAGCATACAAGAAATCCCGCTACGACCTCCGAAGAGGCAAAAGGACAATATTGGAGGGAAGGTGGAATCCTATTACACCGGCTCGGACGCTCGTCGTATGTGGCAGACGATCACGGATTACAAAGGGAAACCCAGCAGTGAGATGCCCAGTGATGCAGAACTCCCAAACAAGCTAAATTAATTTTATTCTCGCTTCGAGGAATACAACATCGAGTTTTGCGTGAATGCCCCTGTTGTTCCGGATAACTGTGTGATCTCACTCTCCGTGAGTAAAACTTTTAAACAGGTTAACATTCTCAAAGGCCACCGGGCTAGATGGAATACCAGGGCGCGTTCTCAAAGAATGCTCTGACCAGCTGACAAGTGTCTTCACAGAGACTTTCAATCTCTCTTTGTCCCAGTCTGTAACCCCAACAGGTTTCAAGGTGACCGCCATTGTCCCTGTTCCCAAGAGCTCCAATGTAACCTGCCTAAATGACTATCGCCCTGTAGCGCTCACATCTGTAATTATGAAGTGCTTTGAAAGGCTGGTCATGACACACATAAACACCATCATCCCAGACACCCTGGACCCACTCCCAATTCGCATACTGCCCCAACAGATCCACAGATGACGCAATCTCAATTGCACTTCACACTGCCCTCTCACACCTGGACAAGAGGGGAAATAACTATGTAAGAATGCTGTTCATTGACTACAGCTCAGCGTTCAACACCATAGTGCCCTCCAAGCTCATCACCAAGATTGGGACCCTGGGACTGATCACCTCCCTCTGTAACTGGATCCTGGACTTCCTGATGGGATGGCCCCAGGTGGTGAGGGTAGGCAACAACACCTCCGCCACGCTGACCCTCAACACAGGGGCCCCTCAAGGGAGTGTGCTTAGTCCCCTCCTATATTCCCTGTTCACCCATGACTACGTGGCCACGCACGACTCCAACACCATCCTCAAATTTGCTGACGACACGACGGTGGTAGGCCTGATCACTGACGGCGATGAGACAGGTCAGAGACTTGGCAGTGTGGTGCCAGGACAACAACGTCTCCCTCAATGTCAGTAAGACCAATGAGCTGATTGTGGACTACAGGAGAAAGAGGGGAGAGCACGCCCCCATCCACATCGACAGGGCTGTAGTGGAGCGGGTCGAGAGATTCAAGTTCCTTGGCATCCACATCACTAAGGACCTAACATGGTTCACACACACTCGCACAGTCGTGAAGAGGGCACGACAGCGCCTCTTCCGCCTCAGGAGGCAGAAAAGATTTGTTATGGGCCCTCGGATCCTAAAAAAGTTATTCAGCTGCACCATCGAGAGCATTTTGACTGGCTGCATCACCGCTTGGAATGGCAAATGCACCATCCTCGACCGCAAAGCGCTACAGTACATCACTGGGGCCGAGTTCACTACTATCCAGGACCTCTGTATCAGGCGGTGTCATCCAAGCCATAGACTGTTCACTCTGCTACTGTTCGGCAAACGGTACTGGAGCATCGGTTCTCGGACCAACAGGCTCCGAGATAACTTCTACCCTCAAGCCATAGGACTGCTAAATAGCCATAAGACTGCTAAATAGTTCATTAATGGTTACCCGGACTATCTGCACTGACCCTATCTGGCAACTGACTCAAAAACCAAGCCATGAGCTCGCAGCTGTGCTTCCCTTTGTAGTCTGTAATAGTTTTCAAGCCCTGCCACATCCGACGAGCGTCAGATCCGGTGTAGTACGATTCAATCTTAGTCCTGTGTTGACTCTTTGCCTGTTTGATGGTTCGTCGGAGGGCACAGCGGGATTTCTTACAAGCGTCCGGGTTAAAGTCCCGATCCTTGAAAGCGGCAGCTCTACCCTTTATCTCAGTGCGGATGTTGCCTGTAATCCATGCTTCTGGTTGGGGTATGTACAGTTGAAGTCGGAAGTTTACATACACTTAGGTTGGAGTCATTAAAACTCGTTTTTCAACCACTCCACAAATTTCTTGGTAACAAACTATAGTTTTGGCAAGTCGGTTAGGACATCTACTTTGTGCATGACACAAGTACTTTTTCCAACAATTGTTTACAGACAGATTATTTCACTTATAATTCACAGTATCACAATTCCAGTGGGTCAGAAGTTTACATACACTATGTTGACTGTGCCTTTAAACAGCAAGTATAAACACCATGGGACCACGCAGCCGTCATACCGCTCAGGAAGGAGACGTGTTCTATCTCCTAGAGACAAACATACTTTGGTGCGAAAAGTTTAAATGTATTTGGCTAAGGTGTATGTAAACTTCCGACTTCAACTGTACGTACGGTCACTGTGGGGACGACGTCATCGATGCACTTATTGATGAAGCCAGTGATTGATGCGGCGTACTTCAATGCTTTCGGAAGAATCCCGGAACATATTCCAGTCTGTGCTAGCAAAACAGTCCTGTAGCTTAGCATCTGCGTCATCTGACCACTTCCTTATTAACCGAGTCACTGGTGCTTCCTGCTTTAGTTTTTGCTTATATGCAGGAATCAGGAGGATAGAGTTTTGGTCAGATTTGCCAAATGGAGGGCGAGGGAGAGGTTTGTACGCGTCTCTGTGTGTGGAGTAAAGGTGGTCTAGAGTTTTTTTTCCTCTGGTTGCACATTTAACATGCTGGTAGAAATGAGGTAGACCGGATTTAAGTTTCCCTGCATTAATGTCCCCGGCCACTAGGAGCGCTGCCTCTGGATGAGCGTTTTCCTGTTTACTTATACAGCTCATTGAGTGCAATCTTCGTTCCAGCATCGGTTTGTGGTGGTAAATAGACAGCTATGAAAAATATAGATGAAAACTCTCTTGGTAAATAGTGCAGTCTACAGTTTATCATGAGATACTCTACCTCAGGCGAGCAAAACCTAGAGACTTCCTTAGTATTAGATTTTATGCACCAGCTGTTGTTTACCAATATACACAGACCACCACCCCTTGTCTTACCGGAGTCAGCCGTTCTATCCTGCCGATGTAGCGTAAATCCCGCCAGCTGTATGTTATCCATAGCTGGTACCCCTGCATATTGATCTGGTACTGGTACTCCCTGTATATAGCTCCACATTGATCTGGTATTGGTACTCCCTGTATATAGCTCCACATTGATCTGGTACTGGTACTCCCTGTATATAGCTCCACATTGATCTGGTACTGGTACTCCCTGTATATAGCTCCACATTGATCTGGTACTGGTACTCCCTGTATATAGCTGCACATTGATCTGGTACTGGTACTCCCTGTATATAGCTCCACATTGATCTGGTACTGGTACTCCCTGTATATAGCTCCACATTGATCTGGTCCTGGTACTTCCTGTATATAGCTCCACATTGATCTGGTACTGGTACTCCCTGTATATAGCTCCACATTGATCTGGTCCTGGTACTTCCTGTATATAGCTCCACATTGATCTGGTACTGGTACTCCCTGTATATAGCTGCACATTGATCTGGTCCTGGTACTCCTTCCTGTATATAACTCCACATTGATCTGGTACTGTTACTCCCTGTATATAGCTCCACATTGATCTGGTCCTGGTACTCCCTGTATATAGCTCCACATTGATCTGGTACTGGTATTCCCTGTATATAGCTCCACATTGATCTGGTACTGGTACTCCCTGTATATAGCTCCACATTGATCTGGTACTGGTACTTCCTGTATATAGCTCCACATTGATCTGGTACTGGTACTTCCTGTATATAGCTCCACATTGATCTGGTACTTCCTGTATATAGCTCCACATTGATCTGGTACTTCCTGTATATAGCTCCACATTGATCTGGTACTTCCTGTATATAGCTCCACATTGATCTGGTACTTCCTGTATATAGCTCCACATTGATCTGGTACTGGTACTTCCTGTATATAGCTCCACATTGATCTGGTACTGGTACTTCCTGTATATAGCTCCACATTGATCTGGTACTTCCTGTATATAGCTCCACATTGATCTGGTACTTCCTGTATATAGCTCCACATTGATCTGGTACTTCCTGTATATAGCTCCACATTGATCTGGTACTTCCTGTATATAGCTACAAATTGATCTGGTACTCCCTGTATATAGCTCCACATTGATTTGGTACTTCCTGTATATAGCTCCACATTGATCTGGTATTTCCTGTATATAGCTCCACATTGATGTGGTACTTCCTGTATATAGCTCCACATTGATCTGGTACTTCCTGTATATAGCTCCACAGTGATCTGGTACTTCCTGTATATAGCTCCACATTGATCTGGTACTTCCTGTATATAGCTCCACATTGATCTGGTACTTCCTGTATATAGCTCCACATTGATCTGGTACTTCCTGTATATAGCTCCACAGTGATCTGGTACTTCCTGTATATAGCTCCACATTGATCTGGTACTTCCTGTATATAGCTCCACATTGATCTGGTACTTCATGTATATAGCTCCACATTGATCTGGTACTTCCTGTATATAGCTCCACAGTGATCTGGTACTTCCTGTATATAGCTCCACAGTGATCTGGTACTTCCTGTATATAGCTCCACATTGATCTGGTACTTCCTGTATATAGCTCCACATTGATCTGGTACTTCCTGTATATAGCTCCACATTGATCTGGTACTTCCTGTATATAGCTCCACAGTGATCTGGTACTTCCTGTATATAGCTCCACAGTGATCTGGTACTTCCTTCTATATAGCTCCACAGTGATCTGGTACTTCCTGTATATAGCTCCACAGTGATCTGGTACGTCCTGTATATAGCTCCACAGTGATCTGGTACTTCCTGTATATAGCTCCACATTGATCTGGTACTTCCTGTATATAGCTCCACATTGATCTGGTACTTCCTGTATATAGCTCCACATTGATCTGGTACTTCCTGTATATAGCTCCACAGTGATCTGGTACTTCCTGTATATAGCTCCACAGTGATCTGGTACTTCCTGTATATAGCTCCACAGTGATCTGGTACTTCCTGTATATAGCTCCATTCTTATGTATTTTATTCCTCTTGTTACTATTTTTCTTTGTATTTTTCTTTAGTAAACTCTGCATCGTTGGGAAGGCCTCGTAAGCAAGCAGTTCACGGTAAAGTCTACACCTGTTCACGGTAAAGTCTACACCTGTTCACGGTAAAGTCTACACCTGTTCACGGTAAAGTCTACACCTGTCGTATTCGGCGGATGTGACAAATAAAATGTGATTTGTTTTACTCCTCACCTCCCCTCACTATCTCCTCTCTTATCTAATCCTCTGTTTTCATTAGCTAAAGCCTGGGATAGTAGATTAACTGTTTTCATTAGTCAGCTAAAAGGCTGGGATAGTAGATTAACTGTTTTCATTAGTCAGCTAGCATCCTGGGATAGTAGATTAACTGTTTTCATTAGTCAGCTAGAAGCCTGGGATAGTAGATTAACTGTTTTCATTAGTCAGCTAGCATCCTGGGATAGTAGATTAACTGTTTTCATTAGTCAGCTAGAAGCCTGGGATAGTAGATTAACTGTTTTCATTAGTCAGCTAGAAGGCTGGGATAGTAGATTAACTGTTTTCATTAGTCAACTAGAAGGCTGGGATAGTAGATTAACTGTTTTCATTAGTCAACTAGAAGCCTGGGATAGTAGATTAACGGTTTTCATTAGTCAGCTAGAAGGCTGGGAGAGTAGATTAACTGTTTTCATTAGTCAGCTAGAAGCCTGGGAAAGTAGATTAACTGTTTTCATTAGTCAACTAGAAGGCTGGGATAGTAGATTAACTGTTTTCATTAGTCAGCTAGAAGCCTGGGATAGTAGATTAAATGTTTTCATTAGTCAGCTAGAAGGCTGGGAGAGTAGATGAACTGTTTTCATTAGTCAGCTAGAAGCCTGGGATAGTAGATTAACTGTTTTCATTAGTCAGCTAGCATCCTGGGATAGTAGATTAACTGTTTTCATTAGTCAGCTAGAAGCCTGGGATAGTAGATTAACTGTTTTCATTAGTCAGCTAGAAGGCTGGGATAGTAGATTAACTGTTTTCATTAGTCAACTAGAAGGCTGGGATAGTAGATTAACTGTTTTCATTAGTCAGCTAGAAGCCTGGGAAAGTAGATTAACTGTTTTCATTAGTCAGCTAGAAGCCTGGGATAGTAGATTAACTGTTTTCATTAGTCAACTAGAAGGCTGGGATAGTAGATTAACTGTTTTCATTAGTCAGCTAGAAGGCTGGGATAATAGATTAACTGTTTTCATTAGTCAGCTAGAAGGCTGGGATAATAGATTAACTGTTTTCATTAGTCAGCTAGAAGGCTGGGATAATAGATTAACTGTATTCATTAGTCAGCTAGAAGGCTGGGATAGTAGATTAACAGTTTCATTAGTCAGTTTTCCTCCCTTCTGGTCCATAACCATCTTGTTGAATGAAAGTTACACTTCAGTGTGTGTGTGTGTGTGTGTGTGCGTGCGTGCATGCGTGTGTGTGGGTTGGTTCTTCTATCCTTGTGGGGACCTAAAATCCCCAAATGTCCCCACCAGATAGATGTGTTTGTGTGTGTGTTGTCAGTGTGTGTGTATTTTCCAGCATCTCTTGATCATGTCAAGATGATTCAACTAATGAGCGTTTTTATTCACAGAGTGGTGGTTTCCAGACTTCCCTCTCCCTGGGCCTCCTCTTCCTTGATCACCTCTCACTGGGTCTCCTCTACCTGGTCTCCTCTCCCTGGGTCTCCTCTCCCTGGGTCTCCTCTCCCTGGGTCTCCTCTTCCTGGGTCTCCTCTCCCTGGGTCTCCTCTCCCTGGGTCTCCTCTTCCTGGGTCTCCTCTCCCTGGGTCTCCTCTCCCTGGGTCTCCTCTCCCTGGGTCTCCTCTTCCTGGGTCTCCTCTCCCTGGGTCTCCTCTCTCTGGGTCTCCTCTCCCTGGGTCTCCCTCTCCCTGGGTCTCCTCTCCCTGGGTCTCCTCTCCCTGGGTCTCCTCTCCCTGGGTCTCCTCTCCCTGGGTCTCCTCTACCTCTGTCTCCTCTCCCTGGGACTCCTCTCCCTGGGTCTCCTCTACCTGGGACCCCTCTCCTGGGTCTCCTCTCCCTTGGTCACCTCTCCTGGTCTCCTCTCCCTGGGTCTCCTCTCCTGGGTCTCTCTACCTGGGTCTCCTCTACCTTGGTCTCCTCTCCCTGGGTCTCCTCTACCTTGGTCTCCTCTCCCTGGGTCTCCTCTACCTGGGTCTCCTCTCCCTGGGTCTCCTCTCCCTGGGTCTCCTCTCCCTGGGTCTCCTCTCCATGGGTCTCCTCTCCCTGGGTCTCCTCTCCATGGGTCTCCTCTCCCTGGGTCTCCTCTACCTTGGTCTCCTCTCCCTGGGTCTCCTCTCCATGGGTCTCCTCTCCCTGGGTCTCCTCTCCATGGGTCTCCTCTCCATGGGTCTCCTCTCCCTGGGTCTCCTCTACCTTGGTCTCCTCTCCCTGGGTCTCCTCTCCATGGGTCTCCTCTCCCTGGGTCTCCTCTTCCTGGGTCTCCTCTCCCTGGGTCACCTCTCCCCCGGTTTTCTCTCCCTGGGACTCCTCTCCCTGGGTCTCCTCTACCTGGGTCTCCTCTCCCTGGGTCTCCTCTACCTTGGTCTCCTCTCCCTGGGTCTCCTCTCCCTGGGTCTCCTCTCCCTGGGTCTCCTCTACCTGGGTCTCCTCTACCTTGGTCTCCTCTCCCTGGGTCTCCTCTACCTGGGTCTCCTCTCCCTGGGTCTCCTCTCCCTGGGTCTCCTCTCCCTGGGTCTCCTCTCCCTGGGTCTCCTCTCCCTGGGTCTCCTCTCCCTGGGTCTCCTCTCCATGGGTCTCCTCTACCTTGGTCTCCTCTACCTTGGTCTCCTCTCCCTGGGTCTCCTCTCCCTGGGTCTCCTCTCCCTGGGTCTCCTCTACCTGGGTCTCCTCTACCTTGGTCTCCTCTCCCTGGGTCTCCTCTCCCTGGGTCTCCTCTACCTGGGTCTCCTCTCTAAATAAGTAGTGGTCTTTCATGTAACTTTTTTTTGTCTTCTTCTTATGATTCACATAATAGCTTTTCTGTATGAGTAATGCTTTGGGGAAAAACGTTGAAAAAGCTTTTCATTTCCTCTTGGACAGGGACGTCTCATTGGTTGAGAGGAGTATCTAAGCTGTCCTGAGGATGAGAGAAGTAGAAGGAGGAGAGGAGAGGAGAGGAGAGGAGAGGAGAGGAGAGGAGAGGAGAGGAGAGGAGAGGATTAAGAGGTATTTAAGTAGGTTTTGATTTAAAGGGAGCTACATGGCAGTTTGAGACATGATCTATATCCCAAATGGCACCCTATTCCCTATATACTGCCTATAGTGTCTATACACTACATAGTGCTCTGGTCAAAAGTAGTGCGCTATGTAGGGAATAGGGTGTGATTTGGGAGGCTACCAAATACACATTTAGGCTACTGTTAAGTGGTGTGGTATGTACCCAGCTAGCACATTTGGTTCCTTGAAAGTTATGGGAATGTACGTTTTTTGGTTTCCTATTTGTTGTGGGAACGGAAGCCATAAAACCGGTAAAATGTAAGTTTTTTTTAAACGTTCTGAGAATGGAAGTGAACATTTAGCTTGTGCTGGGAACATTTATTTTTAGGTTGCAGGGAGGTTCTGAGAACGTTTTACTCTGGTTCTGAGAACGTTTTACTCTGGTTCTGAGAACGTTTTACTCTGGTTCTGAGAACGTTTTACTCTGGTTCTGAGAACGTTTTACTCTGGTTCTGAGAACATTTTACTCTGGTTCTGAGAACGTTTTACTCTGGTTCTGAGAACATTTTACTCTGGTTCTGAGAACGTTTTACTCTGGTTCTGAGATCGTTTTACTCTGGTTCTGAGAACGTTTTCCTGAGAGGTTTTATTAACGCTCTGAGAACGAAAACGAACCTTTCACTGAATGTTTCAATAAGACTTTTAATAACACTGCTCTCGGAAGTATTTGAGAACATTCCCAATGTCAAACCAGTTAGAGAACGTTCCTAGAACATCACCAACATAGAAATTAAATATAACCCTGTTTGAACTTTTAGGCAACGTTCTGTTAAAGTAATGAAATACCAAGAAAATAACGGGGTTTTTTTTGTCAAGTTCCTTAAAAGTGCTTAGAATGTTCCAAAGCCAAGCAACTATCCTTCACCATTCACAAAAGTTGTGGGAAGGTTATATGCAAAATAACCATAGGACAACCCCACTTTGACCAAGCTCTATGACACATATGGTTCTCAGAGCTTTGTGTTAGCTGGGTGGTATGGTATATTGGACTGTATATGTTACGGAACGCTCTATAGATGTACGTAAGTAATGACTGAAGAAGGGATTGAGAGGGAATAAAGAATGACAGAGTTGGTTTTTGGTGTTTCTGTAAACGTTCCCTTTTAAGGACAGTTCTATATTGTTGTTCTGGCCTGATATTTTCTCTCTGTCTGTCTCACTGTCAGCCGTGAGCTATTGTGTTAGTGGAGTGGACTGGATTATGTAGGTCTCTTTCTGTCAGGGTGTGTGTGTGTGTGTGGGGGGGGGGGGGACTAGTCTTAACGCGGTAATAAAGATACAGTATAGTATTGTGGTGCATTTGCAGATAGATGTAGAGAACTACAGTAACTTTCATCTCCTCTCTCTCTCTCTCTCTCTCTCTCTCTCTCTCTCTCTCTCTCTCTCTGTCTCTGTCTCTGTCTCTCTCTCTCTCTCTCTCTCTCTCTCTCCCTCTCTCTCTCTCTCTCTCTCTCGCTCTCTGAATTGATTTCCCATTGATTAACCTGCATGGTGCATATCACTGCTATGAATCCTGGTTTTTATGGTATTCCCCTGTGGGGAATTCAATAGTATTATATTAGAAAAAAACTTAAATGACGTTATAAATCATTTATATTTTGGTAAATTAATTTGCCCTTACGTGTAACATTCAAACAGCTGAATCAGAGCAGCTGCGGTAGTAATGTCTGAGTCATATTCTTCATCGCAAATGGCCCCATATTCCCTATGAAATAAAGTACTTTTGAATAAAGCCCATAGAGTTCTGGTCAAAGTAGTGCACTCAATAGGGAATAGGGTTCAATTTTAGACACAAACTGTAGCTTCTCCTGCTTCTGATTAAACAGCTGCGCCTCAGGACCCCAAATATCTCCCAGAGTGTCCTTCTCTGTGCCTGTAAAGAATTGAGGGAGAAAAGAACACAGTGGTTTGGCTTGTAGAACTGTAGAACTACCGCTGATACCACGGAAACCACAATATCTGCTAATAGAAATCCTCTGTTGAGAGAGCGAGAGCGACAGAGACAGAGACAGAGCGAGAGACAGAGCGAGAGACAGAGACAGAGACAGAGCGAGAGACAGAGACAGAGCGAGAGACAGAGAGAGAGAGACAGAGAGAGAGACAGAGACAGAGCGAGAGACAGAGACA